>NW_028178229.1:0-15471 GCF_964030765.1 Micromesistius poutassou | reverse complement strand
ACGAGCTGCTCCAGTGCCCACCCCAGGGCTCCATTGGGAGTCGTGTGGTTTATGCTATAGCATCCCCCTGAATGCGCTGGAATTGTGTTTATGAGCCCCGAAACAACCACAGACCGCAGAAACCACAGGCCCCAAACACACACACACCACACACACACACAACTGATGAGAGCAGTGCAGTCCCCGAAAGCAGCATCTCCTGACCATATCTCTTAACTATCTTGCTTTATCTTGTTGCTATCTCTCCTCATATCTTTACTATCTCTTCATATTGCCTAACTATCTCTCCTCATGTCTAAATTATCTCTCTTAAGCTCTTAAATATCTCTCCTCATATCTTAACTATCTCTTCACATCTTGTAACAATTTATCCTTATCTCATTACTATCTCCCATATCTCATAACTATCTCTCCTCATGTTTTACTTATCCCTCTTCATATCTTAACATTCTCTCCTTATCTCTGATCTCCAAATACCTTAACTATCTCTCCATATCTCTCCTCATATCTTAACTATATCTCCACATCAGTGGTGGCTGCTGGTCTTTCAAAGAGGGGAAGCTCATTTTTGGCCTACATCATATAAATTGTCAATTTATGTGTATGTAAATTATGCTCTCTGTTCCTTTTCAAGGAAATGCTATGTAACCCTGTCATACCAACTAGCTGTCTTTTCCAGTCACTTGACCAGTGTCCTCTCAAAGGCCAGCAGAGCCAGGCTGCTTAAACGGCCTTGGCCCATTGCGTTACGGGTGTAGGACTTGAGCCACTTTAAACCGGAGAAGCTCCTTTATACACCTGCAGATGTAGCTCCAATTGTTGCCACTAATGAGAACAGTTTGTAAAGCTGAGACATTGCACTGTCCAACTCCATGTCTTTAAGGAACACCAAGAAATCACACAGCTTTCCCCTGTCACCCTGCATGTCCTGATCTGAATACAGGACTTGAAGTTCAGACCTCGGGCTCCCTGAATCAAAGTGATGGCCAACTACCAAAAAGATATTAAACTTGAACAAGAAAATGTTGGAATTATGTTAAACTCAAACAAGGAATTGTGTGTATAGGTGTATGAAATGTACAATGAAAATTGTCTAGCAATTTCCCAAGCAAATATCAAGAAATAGATTGCAGTTCGTCTTTCGACTCGCTTGCAAAATCTGCAATGGGACTGAGGACTAAAGAGGTGTTATAGTTCAAAATCGATGTCAATCAAACGGCAACTCATTTTGGAGGGACCCTCCAATCATCACGCAGAAGCTCAGCTTCCAGGCCAGCCCACTCCTCCATTCACCCCCAGAGACGCTGCGCGTCCGTGGGAGGGACATAATCGCAGCATTATCCAATGGCCGTCGACTTTTGACGCACTAAAAAAAGCTGTTCTATGCAGCCCCATTGAAGTCGATGGACGCTGATCTTCAACCGGCAAATGTGCTGTGATGCTACGGGAATGTATGAGAAGGATCGAGTAGGCCAATAAGCGTCTGATTCAGAATGAACTCGTCTTCGAGATGGACGTGTTCGAACGCATTTTTAGTCAATGAAATGTGAACACAACAGTATATATTTGACCATTTCATTTTTTTAATTTTAGGGGAAGCTGAGCTTCCCTTGCAGTCTTAGAGAAATCGCCACTGCCCCACATGTATTTACTATCTCTCCATATCTCATCACTATCTCTCCTCATATCTTAACTATCTCTCAATATCTCTCCTCATATCTTAACTATCTCTCCATATCTCTCCTATTTTCTTAACTGTCTCTCCATATCGCATTACTATCTCTCCTCATATCTTAATTATCTCGCCATATCTGTCATCATATCTTAACTATCTCTTCATATCTCTTAACTATCTCTCCATCAATCTTTATAACCATATCTCTGATATCTCTTAACGTCTCCTGTTTCCATCCAGCACGTCGACTGTAGAGCACAGCTTGGGGAAATCAGACCTAATCAATTAAGCGAGTGTGCGTGTGTTGCGTGTGCGCCTGATGTTAAACATAAACAATCTGGCGGCAGCTAATTGGTGAGGAAATGACAGAATGATCCGTTAATCTGGCGTGTGTCAGATGGGCTGCAGCTGCAGAGCCAACCAACCAGCAGGCACGTGGGTGTGGAAGATGATAGCGCAGGCATCATAAGAAAGGAGTGGGGATGGGAGACCCCGACACTGTTTCGGTGTGCCAGGTAAACCCCTGAGGTGTCACCTTCATTACCATCTGCTGTGACAATAATAGTTTGAAGAGCATCCCTCTCACTCTTAACCAGGTGATTATAAGACTGTTAAGATGGCTTGGGAATGGGCGTTTTCATCGAGAATCAGTTCTACACAACACAGAGGACGGGTCTAAGCTCATCTGCATCAAACAGGTATGTGAATCACGTGATGGAACTTGGTGTCAACCATACGTTTTGTGTCTGCTCTGGTTCTTTCAATAAGAGACAAAAGGAGAAACCGGCCTTGCAGCATAAAATAGAGCTCGCACCTTATTTATCACTTTGAACTCTCCTTCAGACCGTAGAGACAGTTGCTCCCACCAGAGTTGGACTGACAGACGGCATGCCAGCGAAGCAGTGCGGCCTGACAGAGTGCCCGTTGGCAGATGAAAAGGGAGATATCCCCATATCAGATGAAGAGGGAGATATCTGACGCAGAGCTTCCACTTGAATTGAATAATGGCACGCGCCACCCGATGGGTTCATGAGCCGTGAGGCCCTTGTGGGTCCACACAAACACTCCCATCTTCGAGGATTTATTCCAGATGGATCTTTCAAAATAGTCCTTTTACACAATTACAACAATTTGTGGTGGCAATAATAACACAGAAAAGGCTTGACGGCTCAGACATAAACCTAAACCAAAACACACTCGATATCATTAAATGAAAAATGGGGCATTCAAAGGAGTCGTTCTTTGTATAGCGTGCACACTGTGAAGAGGAAGGAACCCACAGGAGTGAAGAGAGAATAGTCTCATCATTACTCAACTGACCTCCAGCAGGAACTTCTCAGCTTCTGCCGCGCGGCCGGCCGCCACACACTGGAAGGTGGCGTTCTGTCCTGCGTTGATCTCCTCATCGCCCAGCCGGGAGAAGTGCGGTGCCTTATCTACAAAGACAGAAAGTAGAAACACATGGTAGAACAGAGGAAGAAGAGAGCTCATAAAATACCTTTCAAATACCGGCCAGATGGAAGCACAAGTAACAATTTCATCAAGGTGTTTTGTTCTTTTTATCAAAAACATAAATGGGAATATGTTTGGCAGGCAGCAGATTGTCCCATTCCTGGATGACAGATTAAGACAACGCCATTTTTTTATTATGCTTTTCTGCTATTATCCAGATGTCAATCCTTCAATCAGTGGCCAATCGCATTTATGTATTTACTTAGCTGGAAAATGTTGAAACAACGCTATGTTCCAGTCTTTTATCAATGGACATTCAATAGTCACCAGAATGAAACTAGCCGAGCACAGTATCTACAGACGGCCAGGCCACTGAGGGAGGGGCGACGAATCAGTCGCAATTTTGCTAATGATGTCCCAGAATTCCTTTCACCGCTGAGTCACTGAGTGTGGGAGCAGACTCTATGATTAACAGAAGAGCAAAGAGAGCTCAACCCCTGCTCAGACAAACCAGCGAGGAATAGGATTCAACATCACCTGCCATTACAGAGAAAAAAAACATGGAAGGACAATCTGACCTGTCACTCTAGATGATTGACAGCTGAAGATGGCAGAGCAGCGGGGAAGAGAGGGCGTGAGGGAGGAGCAGATGTTGTGGCTCTCAGCCGTTGGCTGTTTAGTTGCACGCTACATTGGGTTGCATCTGGCAAAGGATGGGTGACATCCTATTGATGGTGTTTGTGTAAGTAGGAGGGAAGATCTGCATGAATGTGTACCCACAGGTGGCCATGTTGCCTTCAAGTGACTCGCCCTCATAAGGTTAATTCATAATTCATGTTGGAGAGCCAAACATAAGCAAACACCCAAACAAGCGTGAATGGAGGGGAAGGGGAGGGAAGGGAACAGGCTGTTCACTTGGCAAGGAGTGGCGCGTTATACAGCTAAATGTGTCAGATCTCGTCCCCAGGACCCTTTAGCGCCATCAATATTTTATTTGACTGCAACATTGGTTACGGAGTCAAAGACTCAGGCTCAGGAGGGGACAACAGAAATGTCAGCTCTGCTCAGCGGTTTACCCACAATGCACGAGGAGAAGCTTGTTCAGCAGGAGTGGTTTTCCTTCTACTTTGAAAACAATTGACTTTGATTTTAAGTTATTTCCTTGACTCCCCTCCCTCTCCTCGTCCTGGCCATGAGCCACATGAGACAGCAGGCCCAGGGCTTGATGAGACTCTTCATTATTTAATGGTCACAGTGGGAGCATGGAGAATATACCATCTGCTGTCTCACAGAGAAAAACACCAAATCTCTGGGTGGTACAAGGGGGAGGGGGAATCAATTTCCTTGCTATTGACGACATAGCTGCTGGTGGTTCCACTCTTAAGAGCCATGTTCTCAGATTACGCATTTGCAATATGAAGAAGCAGTTCTAAGAATTTATTTGTTTTCCAAAACATGAACAAGGAAACGTTAAGGTTTTAATGGTCAATGTGGGAAGCAGAGTGGACCATTAGTGTTAGGACAGTCCTCCCTTGCTCAGCAATTGGTCAGAAAGTTTGTAAGTTGTGGTGAGAGTGGCCTTGTTCTGGTTTTAGGCACAAGAATTAGTCAAGGACTGTGCACATGTCAACCTGCTGTCCTTTAAAGATGGCCACAGCCTAACACAAAAAAGTCTGAACTGCACCGCAAGGTCACACAGGAGAACACAGGATCAAGAATCTTTACTCTTTCTGTTTGTGTGATGGAAAACCTCCAGGATGTGAACTCTAAAATGCAACTTTAACCTACTTCAAGGCCAAAAGGAAAACAATGCTTTTAGTGGAGCCAGTAAATGGGAATGTGCACTTTTTCTTTATGTCGAAAACGTTCCCTTATATATTCTGAGGTAGCACCTGTTGCTCCCAAACAACTTTGTGAAGCTGGTGTTTATGAAGTGCAGCAGGAGAGAACCACTTACAGCAGGGATAGTTGAGCAGCATGATGTCGTCGATGGCGATGTAGCCCCGCCCATCCCTGGATACCATCGCCTCGATAAGCACCTGAGGAAGACGAGGAAACACATAAATGTCAATCGTAATTTGTGCCATCATTGAAATCTGCACAGGAACAAAATCGTAGACATTTTGAGAATGTCAGGTCTCCGGGTACCTCTGTCATGCCAGAAACACACTAGCAAGCTGCGGCGCAGCAAGAGAAGCGAGGGGGGCCATTAAAGCAGAGGACCGAAGAGATGGATACATCTGGCTACTGTCCTTGGGGCCCTCAGAAATAATGGCTTTACCAGGAAGCGCAATGTATTTTATGAGTCATGGGGCCTATTGAGCATTCTGGACACAGGGCGCTGTGAGGCCATAACAGCAGATAATACCAGCAGCACAGGGTCATGCGACTCCAGGGATGGGGGACAGGCCTCCATAGCAGGCCTGTGAAACAATAAGGTGGACGGTCCGTCCCATGAAACCTAATCAATATCAAATCACCATCCCTGAGAATTGTGGGGGAGTTACGAGACACTCGGGGTTGAGGGCTGGCATTACCGCACCAAGGACGCCTCTCCATTGGCCAGTTGTCAGGACAGCCCTGAGTCATCGCTCAGCACAATGGCTTCAGTGCCGGGTTATCAAAGGGTGCCCGTCAAAAGGGTTAGATTTTTTTTTTACGAAGTTATGACATGCAAAGTACCTTAAATTACCACGGATATGCATTTCATGTACGTTTGGCCAATTGAAATGTTTATAAACTGCCGCCATATAGCACTGCCATCATTCATAATGGGCCTTACTGTGCGTTCACACCAAAAGACACTTTTGTCGCCGGGTCGCATTGTCGTCCAAGTTTTGCAGCGCGACAAATCATAATCTGTCTCTGTGCAAGTTTTATGAGGTGAACTTTGTCGCACCACATCTTTTGCCCGCCAACGGTGCTTCATGCCAATTCATTCTCAACCATGGCCGAGATAACCACCATTGCATGTCGTTACCTGTTGTGGAAGAGGGAGAGACGTCGGAATGCCCGTCGTGGCGTCGTTTATGGGTTCATATCATCCAGAGGTGCAAACAGCTTTTGGCCGTGATATTATATATTATATTATATAGATATTTATATATTATATTATATAATATTATATAATATTACATATAGAGCTCCGGGAGTCGCAAACGGCAACAATCACTTTCTCCTCCATGCTGCGGTTCACTGCGGAGTGCAGGGAACGATTGGCCTGGCCGGTTGAACGCTGATTGGCTGTTACGTTACGTCACCCAGGGAGTGAATGCTGATTGGCTGTCATCACGCGAATGTCACAGCAAAGTTCAAATATTTCAACTTGAGCGAAAGTGTCGCGCTGCAAATCCTCGTGAACGGACTCGCCCGTGACAGGGCTTTTATGCCGCGCCACAAGTCAAATCTTGCCGCAGGTTTTTCTAGCCACAAATTTCGCCCAATTCGCAATTCAAGTTGTGTCGCCCCATCGCGTTTGGTGTGAACGCACAGTTATGAAATACTTTTAAGTTCACAGAAAAGGTAAGTGAAACAGGTGGATGTCAGCAATACCTCGCAATTAGTTTGAGATAAAGGCCCAATAGCATGTTTAGGTCCAGGCTCTTGTCATCTTGTGTCTAGAGAACGGAGACTCCTTTACGCCTGCATGTGCCATTTATCCTCTGCAGCTTCTCCACAATGCAGCAGCCCAATTTCTCCCACGCCCAATTTCATTACACTGACTACTGGCGGCTGCTCAACCCGATTCAGGTCATTGGTTCTTGCCTACCGTGCTGCGTATTGCTCCGGCCCATCCCAAATCCAGGACATGGTCGGACCACGAACCCCAGCCCATCCACTACCATGCTTAATGGCTTGCTACTGACCTCAGAACAGCTGAAACCATACCCATCTTCCGTCTGAAAACTCTTCAGGTCAGACTGTAAAGAAACAATTAATTATTCTATCTCTTGTTTCTATATTGTAGCACGTGTTTTGTACTCAAATGATTCCTGCACTTTTCGTGGTTATATCTTCACTGTCAAATGCACCTTGCTTTGGACAAATGTGTAATGTAATGTAAGGTGGTGTAATATGTTGTTTGTACAAGAACACTGTGTAGGTTATCTCGTGGGTTCTGCGCTCTACACCTTACAGGCACACGGACCCACCCAGGACCTCTGCCACCATTCCAGTCTTTTCTTAGTGGGCAGGACAGAAATAGCCCGGCCCTCTGGACCACAGAGGCTCTGTTACAGCAACAATCGGCATCACAACCCTGACCGGACGATGACCCCTCCCTGGGCTGTACCGGTGCCCACGGACCTCCATGGGATGTGAAGAAATTGGGGTTAGCTGTGAGGCCTGGGCTGAGAATGAGACAGCTCAGTGTGTAATGTTGTCAAAGGAAAGATAAATTAAGCTTGAAATTTAGCGGTGAAAGAGGTAGGAGGAGGGGGGGGACAGGGGTAGTGGCACCAGTAGAAGACATTGTGGGGAGGGGAGGGTTGAACGAGGGCTAAGGACGGAGTGGGGCCTGATTGAGTGCTAGAGCGACCCTGGTGAGTCTGCAGACGGGTGCTTGTCTGGCTGGGGTTAAACGCCAAGGCTGAGCTGCTGCATGTCGGAGAGGACGGGGGAGTCTGGATGGTGTATGGAGACGGGGGAAGGGATGAAGTGCCATACTCATGTCTACTTTGAAACGTTTCATTTAATTTCACCATGTGTCTCTTTTCCTTTAGTTCTTTCTTCATTGTTTTTTATTCTTTATCTTTACTATATTTACTTTTTATTCTGAAATTGTGTGTGTGTGTGTGTGTGTGTGTGTGTGTGTGTGTGTGTGTGTGTGTGTGTGTGTGTGAGTGGTGTGAGTGGCTGGCTGGCTGCCTGCCTGCCTGTGTGTGCAAAAGCAATTCATCAATATTCTACAACTTGCACCGATCACCTGTAGCATTAATGTAAGTGTTGAACTGCTTATCTTACTGAGAAGACACACTGCTTGTCTTAATGCGATATTCAGACAAACTGCTTGTCTTACTGCAATATTCAGACAAACTGCTTGTCTTACTGCGATATTCAGTCTGTCATTCTGAGGAACAGACACACTGCTTGTCTTACTGTGAGACTTAGTAACATTGTATGTCCTACTGTTAGACTCAGAAACACAAAGCAACACAAAGTACCTTGAAGACTAATTGAAGGTGCCATTAATCTAAGCAGAGCAAAGGCGCTCAGTATGAAATTGATTGCAGGTTCATCTATAATTGTCTTCACTATGATACAGGAGGTTATTTGGAGGGATGTTTAGTGAGTATATATTTTAATAAACAACCAGCTCACATTTTATTGATATCCTAAATTAATTAATCCACGCCCTCCAATACATTTCAATCGTCCCTTCTCTGAAAGGCAACATAATCTATCTATATATATCGCCTGCTGACAAAAATGCCATAAAAGTTGTACACAAAGTGATCCACAGCTTCAATAAAACATATAATGCTAGATTTTATTTAATCACTGGCTAATGTCTAAGGGGAAAGTCGTCAAATCAAAAAATAAATTATTTTTGCTATAAAAACCTCCAGTATCCACTGATTTCACACAAGGCCGGCGAAGCTGTGAGGCGGCAAGGCCTTGCACTCATCATTACACCCATCAGAGGGAGAGATCGCCGTCTGACACCCTCACACACAAAGGTTGAATGCTCAGGTACAGCCACCCAGGTGGAAAATGCCACAGGATGAGAGTCGGTGGAGATACTTAGGACACCGTGTCAGGAATCTCAAATGGTTCCCGGCCACGTAAAACATTTTATATTTTCCGTCACCACAGGCAGCTGCCTGGAGGTCTCAGCAGGGGTTGGGGGAGAATACGAGAGATTACCAGACAAAGCTGAAACATAAGTATTCTAATGAGTATTTTCTTTGCCGTGCCTTTGATGTATCTCTGGTTTCCTTAACTTGCGGCTCTTCAAAGGAAGAGTCTGCGGTACAGAACTACTAACACAATAATACTTAATTCCTTGGGTGCAGGAGAACCATTGGCCTAATTTGAGAGGCTAGGCTAAGCAGAGTTTAGATACACTGCATGTTTCAGCTATATATATACACATCAGCTGTGTGCATTTTATTCAGAGATATCCAGGATAAACAGGGTTGGGTACAGGAATAGAACAGAAGAACAATGTGTACAGAAAGGCTGGAGAAATCCAACTTATGAGAGAGGAGAGCAAGCTAGAGATAGTGGATTTAGAGAGAGAGAGAGAGAGAGAGAGAGAGAGAGAGCGTGAGAGAGAGAGTGAGAGAGAGATAGAGATACAGACAGACAGACAGACACAGACAGAGAGACAGACAGAAAGAGAAGAACAGAGGAAGAGCCACGTTTCCAACTCTAGTTTGCTTGTCTTCGACAACCTGAAATATTTTATATTTGATAGCAAGGTATCCAAGGTATTGCACATGTTTTGACCAATAAATGGTAAAGAAATATGGCAGTAGCAAACAAACAAAAGAAATGTTCTACTGGAAACATCTCAAGCTGATCTCACTATCTCTTCCCTCCACCTATAGATGGTAGGAATCAAGAAAATGTGCATGGTATCCATATAACAGCTAACTAAATCGACAGTTTTCCAGAATCTCAGGGGTGATCAAAAATAGTACCCTCTGGTTAACAAGAGGGTACTGAATTAAGACTAAAGCAATCTATGCACCAAAGACATCACAGGATGACTAGAATGAGAGGTTAAAATCAGCTCTCACTGCTTCAAAGGACTACTGCTGCATGTCATTCTGCCCGGCCTATCAGTACAGATATAAAGAGATTTGATAAAGCTTGTTCCATGGCTAGTATAACCAACACAACGTTAATATTTTAAAGTTACAGAGGTTGCTGCCAACATGCCTGAAAGCTTTAAGTCCCTGGTGAACACAGAGATAACCAAGACATTCATCCCAGGCTTAAAACATCTACAAGACTCGCTGTCCTCCCTTCCCAGGCATTGTTCCTGCACTCTATGGTTTATGCAATAGTTTCTGTCCGTATCTGCGCTCATACACCAGCGGAGGCCGCCTGGCCCTTTCGGACACTGCTCTCTTGACACATCGGACCCAAACACTTACTGTCGTGGTGATGCGTTGCTTTCTATAGGGCGAGGCCCACGCGAGTTCTCCAATCTCAGGAGATGTGTAAACGGCTACTAAGGGACTGGTAATGTAAAATGAGGTATGAGATTGACCGGACCAATTGTTTAGTCTCTGACTGGCGAGTAGGAGCGCATTAGCATGGGGTCAGCTGAAGTAGTGCTGAAAGGTGGAAGAGGAGAGGGAGATGAGAATGAGGAATCAACATGGTGCGGTTTTATGGGTATCCGTGGGAGGAAAATTTGGGAGAGAAAATGGTACATGGTGACAAAAGCCCATGATCTCGGAAGCTAATTTAATCCAATACATTTTAGACCTGAACCCTCTCTACTAAATAAAATATTAGCACTTACCATCAGGGGTTTAAACTGTTGTCAATTTTGGTGCTACCATTTTTGTTGTACTCCTCCACCATTTTGTACAGCTCCCTCTCATAGTCCATAATACCTTCATTCTCCCCATGAAGCATCTTTCTGGCAGCACTGTTGCAATGTTGACTCACCTATGAGCCATTTGTATTTGTCTTTAACAGAGTAATGAGGAGATATATGCATCTCCACATGGCGAGTCAGCAGGAAGAGCCAAAGTGCCCCGAAAATAGCAAAAAACTCATTTTGCGCCATAAAATGGAGAAAGAAGGGACAAAATGGGGTTTGCAGTGTAGTATTTTTGGGCGATGAGTTCACACAGTTGCATTCCAACTCCTAATGGCTGGTGTGGAAGCCTGGTCCTTTGCAATACCGATAACGTCCATCGGTCGCCAAGTGTCCTTTGCAGTTCTCTTTGTTCAGACACCAAATCACACGAACAGAGTCCTCATTAAAAGGTCTCAACCTAAAGGTCCCATACTGTGCAAATGTCAAACAGTAATGGAATGATAGGCAGTAAAAAATTGATGTAATTACTGCTCTAACAGTCATGCAAGTGGGCTGCCTACCAAACAATCTGGCCATAAAACTGTCCAAAACTCATTATTAGTTTTAGGAGTTTTAGCAGTTTTTAGTTTCTGAACGGAACTATTGATAAGTAAGAAATAGCTGGCCAACTCAGAACGAGAAATGCTGGGAGGCCGGTGTGTGACTGGCAAAAGCATTGATTTGTCTGTGTGTGCTTAAATCATTATCCTTTTCTATGGCCACATTACAAATGATGTTCCTTGCAAATATAGATCCGGCGAAAAAAAAAAAAAAGTATCAGTAAGTATTTATTCAACAGTGTAATATCAAAATTACTATATATAAGCATGTGACTATTTTCACACAGTTCTATGGAGTGTGTGCGTTTGTGCCTATGTTCTTAAACCTTTGTACATTTCATTTTCAAAAGGCGTTAAAATATTACTTCATGCCGTTGGTACAACAGGACATTATTTCCACAAGGAAGGTCAGATCCTCCCCAGAAAAATGTAAATTAATTAAGTGAGAGATTGACAGTTTACTACTCCACCTAATTGCTTTTTGACAGCTCTGCAGAGTAAGCAGAAAATAAATGAAATTGAACGTGTCGGTGGAAACCTCTACGCTTTACCCGTGGACCTGAAACACATCCAGTGACAGATATTGCATATTGCTCAGAGCGACAATACCTTATTCATATCAGGCAGGGACGTAGAGATGTATTTTCAGGGATAAAATGTCAATCACAGCATGCCTACATAAGAGCCATCATTAGAAAAACAACTCCTCATATAGAAATCAATTAGAATCTAACTGTGAATGATTAACCGCCTGCAAAGGTTGGGGACGATGCTGTCCCTACCTTTCAAAGTACAACTTTAACCAATCCAGTGATAGTCACTTGGAGATGATAGAGTCACTCAGCCACCAGCCGTCCCCCTGCCACTCTGAGAGTAAAATACTGCATCAGCTGCATTGGAGCATGCCGGTGTACAGGTGTGACCTGTTATTTACTAGGCTGGTGTCCAGGTGTGTTGCCATCGTATTTTTCAGGATAGTGTCCAGGTGTGTTACCTGGTACTCATTGTGCTGGTCTCCAGGTGTCTCACCTGGTATTCATAGTGACAGTGTCCAGGTGTGTTACCTGGTACTCATTGTGCTGGTCTCACGGTGTCTCACCTGGTATTCGTTGGGCCAGAAGGTGCTGACTGCCAGCTCCACCTGGTGCCACTGCTTGCCGTGGGACCCTGATGTGTTCCACACGGGGCTCCCCAGGGGCCCCCCGTTGACGCGTACATATGCCCTCAGAGCCCCGGGGCTGTGGCCGTCGCGGCTGTACAGGAAGTAGCTGAACTGGACGCAGTGAGTGTCGTTCTCGCTCAGGGTCTGGAGCAGCAGCTGAGCGCGGTGCCCTGCAGCATGCTGGGAGGAGTTGACCAGCATGTAGGATCCTAAAGGGAAGAGCGAGAGGGATAGGAGGTCAGAGGTCAACTAGGGGTAGGTGGCGTCAAACAACAACGCATCTGGCTTGTGTTGTGTTTTCCATGTTATGAACCTGTGCCATTGTAAATATCAGTGAATCAATCACTGAAGCCTTCTATTTCACGACACAAATGTGAACCATATTAATAAATGGAGTGCAGCCTGGGAAAACAATACAATACATCAAATTATTCCTTCATGAAGAGTTTTGTGAAAGGGAGATAGCAAAGCGACGGAGGGTTTTTAATATCAGCACTGATGAGACATTTTGAAGAAGCGCAGTGCCATAACACAGAAAACAAACTGTTCTCAATCATTTGTAGGTGGGAGATTAAACAGGGAGACAATTGAAACAGCTCCACGCATCATTGACGCTCTGTGTGTCGACGGCAGATAATAGGAAAAGTAATGTACTCTGTGGAAATAAAACACAATGGCTCAGCACCAACCCTGGCCTCACATCAGAGACTACGGAGCTGTGTGATGGACAGAAAGAGATAGAGAAGGAGAGACGCCCGGGTAGTCGTGGTCGCTCTGCAAGGTGAGGCCGAGGGTGGAGAGTAGATCTGCGAAGCCCCCGGCAGGCTCTACTAATCAGAATAATATAACCCTATTACCCCCTCGCCTTGCATCTGTCCTGCCTGCAGTCGCTACCGGTTAACGTGATTAGCCCGGCCCTGCTGGGAGCCTTTCTGTCGTACCCACACAATCAGCCTGTTGTCTCCTACCCCAAGGTCTCTCTCCCATTCCCGGCCTGAAATGATCCTGAGAGACAGGCCGGCGTCGGCATACCGAGGGGCCCGGGGGCCCCGGGCGGCCGACACGTCAACGTTCAGACGCTCGGTACAGGAAATAGAACTTCCTGTTAAGGAAACCACTGTCTGCACATCTAAATTGGATTGGATCACGTGACCCGGGGTACTTTACCCATGGAGGGAACATCCAACTGCTGATATATGGGTTAGGGTTACAGTTCCCTGTTTGCCGCAGGTTGATGTATCAAATGTTAGGATACATTCCAAATCACACCTTGATTTACAGAGCAGCTGTTGCCAGACCTAAACTAACGAATCGTGAAAACCCATCAAGTATCTCAAAAACAGTAAAGACAATAGGAAACACATACAATAAAGTTCAATAAATCTTTAACAATAACAAATATGGAATCCTTAATCCTTATAAACCTTTATGTGTAAAGTAAGGACATGAAGGCCATTTGGTTGATGCCCCAATGTTGTCTGTATGTCATCCCATTCCTTTCAACACACCCTGATCTGTGTGTGTGTGTGTGTGTGTGTGTGTGTGTGTGTGCGTGTTTGCGTGTGCATGTGTTTTTGGGTTGGACATCCATGCATTCCTCCCGTCTCTTCTCCTAATCAGATCTTTCAGCACCTCTTTGTTTTCCTTTACTCTGCGCTCCTCAGAGACTCATAAACATAACGGCGGCCGGCAAGCGTCTGAATCCATATGGTTTCCAGCAGCTCCAGCGCCATCACTCTCAGCTTTATAGACACATTATGAACATGTTTCTGTACACCGGGCAGGTTCATAGTAATGATATTATGTGAAGTGGCACGTGAACTGCAGCCTGGCTGCACTTTAACCTTTATTAGGTTTTTAAATTAAAGCTAGGTGTGGAAATATACTCCATGAGATCCATGAAAGGATATAAGCCATGAATTAAACATTTTGACGGATGAAATAGGCACCTTGAGAGATTCTGGGCTGGAATGGTTTAATGTGGTGATGTCACACACATCCATCAATAGGGAGGGACCAATATTCTGCAAGTGTTTTTCAACATTCAATATTTGTATTTTAAATTTACGGCAAATAAAGCAATGTTTTGCTTTCGTGGTCATGTAAATGGTCATGTCTATTACCATGGTAGCATTTTGAGGTTTATTTTCAACATATTGTTTTTATGTCAAAGCATTGGTAAATATTGGCAATATTTACCAATGCTTTCTTAATTAACGGCGTTAATTAAGAAAAACAATAGAATGGTAACTTATTAGGTAATACATATGAAATAAAATGTCTTCTTCATGAATGGAATTTAGCAATAGCACAAAATGCTACTTAGCAGTATAAACTGCTTCAGCCAAACACCAAACATGTCTGAGTTTCTGAAAAATAGTTCTTGGTAGGTTTAACTTAAATGCTCTCATCAATGCCTCCTTGGATCAGGCTCATCTCTACATGGCTGTAGTGTTTGTGTTTACAATTGTAGATTATTTATCTCACTGACTGTACACTAGTGTTATTTAAAGAGTGAAATACTAGTCTAAGAAAGGATTTGAATCAGGGCCAACTCTGAGCATTAAAGTGAGAGCGGTGGGGCGCGACATTCCACTGCAGAGTACAGAGAAAGTGGTTCATGTTTGTAGAACAGTGAGGAGTGAAACAACACAGCACACTTGGTCTCCACTTCACAGAAGCCTAAGAAGGAGCATGAGCCTCGCAGAATTACCACAAGAAGGTGGGGCGTTTAAGATGTTAGAAGGTCAAAGGATCAACGAGGGTTTGATGTCCTATCTTCAGATGTACTCCGCTAGGGGGGTTACAGTCTAACAGAGGCCTGGACGGCTTTAACCTTGAGCCAAACAACCTGCTGCTGAGAGTCACCTTGAGGAGCCTAGGAGCCGAGGAGCCAAGGGGCGGAAGAGCTTGTTATCTGGGGCAGGGGCAGGGTCACTCTAAACCCACAGTAGCCCGCAACTAGGAGGAAGGCTAGCAAGGTTAGCTCCTTGTGTGGGAGGACTTTCTGTTGCGTGTTCGCTCTCTGGTTTAGGAAAAGAACATCTCAGCTGGAGCCCGTCAATTGATATTATTGTCTAAA
>NW_028178230.1:0-20030 GCF_964030765.1 Micromesistius poutassou | reverse complement strand
CATGGCGTACGAGCCGTGGCCTGAGCGATCGGTGGCGCGCCGTGCGATTGGAGAGAGAAGAGAGTAGACTTCCTGACTCAGACTGCGGGTAATAATATGTTGAGATAGACGGCTCAAATGCGCAAGTACAAAGAATACTTCTGATGAATCTTGGAAGGCGAGGCTAAAGAAGAATCCATAGCCCCACCGTTTTGTTATTGACCTTAACAATCGATTTAAGTGACCTGTTTTAAACTCTTTCCGCTGTTTTAGTTTGACCTTTGGACTACAATGCGTAAATGTTGACAGATGGAAAACTTTCCAGGCATAAAGTAAAATATGTGGATTGCAATGAACCACATTGAAACCCACCAAATGCACCCTGTGTGTCATCGGTCTCCGGTGTGTTCTATGCACCGGTCACAATCTTAACTACATACTGTATCAGGTGCGTTTATTTATTCTGAATACAGCCGTGGTGCGTTCACGTAATCGAACCATCTGTATGCCTGCCATCGGGAGGACGAACGAGAACAAAGAGGTGGCCGTATCCTGTCTCGCGCCACTACCCCCCTACTCCCCCACTCCCAGGGGTCTTGTTGATGGAGACCTGGAGCAGCTGTCTCGGAGGGAGGGGATGTGGAGGGCACATTCAGCCCTGACACGAGAACATAACAGAAAAGATGCTCGGAAGTTTGAAGTAGTTGAAAGTTGTTTAGAATACAACACATCCCTAGTGGCCTACTGCTACACTTATGAACTTCATAGAAATGACGGTTTGAAAAATAAAAGTGTCTTAATAGAGCCAGACGACCAGAGAGTCAACCGTTTTGATGGTCGTATTAAAGGACAGCTTTCGGATTTTCCGTTTAGCATTGAACTCGCCATCACAACTCCATTTTGGATCCCTTCCAAAAGAGGCCTGGCCTCCATCCAGGAGTAATCACTTCCTGTGCAGCCAGCGCCTAACAGTTTGTCCAACTGCTGGGCCTGGATTGCTTCCTTCCTTCCTCTAGTAGTGTTACCTTGAGAAAATAAGTACATAATAAAGCAAGGAAGAAAAATTAAATAGTATAGTAACTATAGGTAGGCTACAGGTAAAGAAAACACACAAACTATGACCGTGATAGATGTTCAATATTCATTTTATTGAAAAATATAGGTTATTTCAGATAAGGAACACGGACAGTATACATTATTCTTTCACAAAGATAAGAAATAGTAAGTCAAACAGCATACAAAACGGCGTTTAAAAAGAACCCAGCAATGCACAACTTTGAAAACACTTCCCCATGAATGGGTCCAGACGTGACGGCTAAACGCGGTACACAGATCGAATAAGCATCCGACGTGATGTACCCAATGTTTTTCCACCTCTCCCGCTCCTGTCATCACTATATCCTTCCCTCCCTACAGGGGATCTAGTTAAAGAACAATATGTCATTCAACATGCATTGTGTTCATCACGCCGCAACAGTTGATGAATTAAAGTCAGCAGTGATTAATCATCGAGGAGACAGTGTGACACATTTGACAGCATCTCAAAACAGGAAGTCCCGAAACCGAGATTATTTATGACTAGAAAGTTGCCGCTGCACATCACTCATGTCTCTTGACGTGGCGCTGGCGGTAATCTCTTCCCCCCTCAGCGTCGTCTCCGCAGATTCACTGGCTTTTAAAACGCGTCTACAGATTGACTCAAGTTGCCCGTGACACAGCCGAGTGCAGACTGCAGGAAAAGAAAAAAAAAACAAAAACACCCATAATCTTTAAAGACTTTATTATTTAAGACCGTGTATCTTGTTACATACAGACAAAAAACAACTCAAAGATAAAAGACGCACAACACAAAACAGAAGTAGTGTCCAGAGTTTTGGGTTTGCGGATTGGCAGCACAGTTTTGTATTCTAGTTGTTGTGCATATATATAAACCCTGCATGTTCTCTTTGACATGAATGGCTCCGGAAGGCCCACAGGAAGTTGAGCATCTGTTATAGACATTTGCAGGGTTCCAGTTCGCTCGTGTATACACTCATCACTGCAAAAAGCGAGGAAGTGGTGTTCGAACAGGGGCTCAGTTTCAACGTGACCGCAGACAAACAGGTGGCAAGGAGATAACTGCTCCACATTAGAGGTCAAAACTGCTTTCTGTCTGATTATGCCCTGCTTACAAATGACCTCAAAACAACCTGAAAGACCAAGTAGGTCTCTCTCTCTCTCTCTCTCCTTAGCCATTTGTTACTCCACAATAACGCTACAGAGGACAGCCTGGCACGGCAGAGTAAACAGTTGAGTTATAAGGCAAGGTAAGGGACACAAGGTTGGCAGCAGTGGCGCAGGAAACTACAAAACTACAAAAAAAGGCAAAAAGGATATGTCATAGCACTTGCGTGACAGATGTGTATGGCACTCTCCGGATACACGTTGCTACGAGTGAGACCTGGCTCCGCGCTTGTCCCAGCAAGTGATGCGCTGCTGGTGAAGGTGTCACACAAAAGCGCCTCTCTACACTGTGATGAGGCACCCATCGCCGTTAGGGAGACGAGGGCAGAGCGAGACAGAACCGAGGCATACGCTGTTCAAAACTGTTCACTTCTCTTCAGAGTCTAGTTGCGGCTGAGGTGGGAAACGGCGTAAAATAAGCTTGGCGGTGTCACATGTGTTCATTTGACGTTGCCGCCCGCCGACACCTTATTTCAGCTTAATCCCGGGAATGATCCTTATTTGATGAGCAGCTCCTTTCCCCCCCCCCCCCCCCCCCGAGTCAGTTCTCTCGGTCGGTGTTCAAAAAGAGGGCCAGTGAGTTTGTCAGACCGGCCGAGAGATTAATGCACAGGGGGGGGCCGGGAAGAGGGAGCTCTGACATGTGGTGTTGGTGTCAGAGAGAGTCAGGGTCTCCCCCCCCCCCCCCAACCCATCCTGGTTGGAGGAGGAGCATGTGTGCCAAACCAAAAATCCAGTTCTAGTTTTCAGGTGAGGTAAGTCCAAGCCCGCGCAGGGGGGAGATGGGGGGGGGGGGGGGGGGGGGGGGGGTTGGGGGTCCGGTAGCGACCTCACACACCGATCTCGTCGTCCTCGTCGTCCAGGAACGACGAGAAGGCGCTCTCCTCCTCGGGCGGGGCGCTGAAGGTGGCGCTGTCCGTGTCCCCCCCCCCCGCGTAGCCGGCGGCCCCCGGCTGCTCGCCCTCCGCGGGCGCCGAGCCCGAGCTGGACATGGAGCAGCTGTCCAGGTGCCGCGGGAGTTTGGGCCGGGCCTCGGGGGTGTACTGCGGCGTGTACGGGCCCCCGCTCTCGGGCCCCAGGTCCCCGGAGCTGCCCGCGTGCATGGAGTCGTGCTGCAGCCTCGCCTCTTCCTCATCCTCCTGTGCCTCCTCCTCCTCCTCCTCGTCGTTGGCCTCCAACTCGCCCAGCCCCCCGAGTCCACCGCCGCCGCCGCCGCCGGCCACGCTGTCGTCCCCCTCGCCCACGGTGCTGAGGGGCGGCCGAGGCGTGGCCCTCGCTGCTCTTGCCCTCCTCGTAGCCCAGGTCGTCCTCCTCCTTCTCCATCACGCCCAGGATCTCCCCCAGCATGGAGGGCCCCAGGTCGATGTGGAACGACATCACCGACTCGGCCCGCTTCATGCCTCCCCGGTACGGGGAGGGCGCCGTCTCCGGCAGGTCCGTCAGCTCCCCGAAGCTCCTCTCCTCCAGCTCCAGCCCCTGGCACAGCCCGGCGCTGGTGTAGGCGGCGGCGGCGGCGTTGCCGTTGTACGGGCGCCCGCCGCCGTGCCTCAAGGGGGCTGGACGTCAGGCTCCGCGTGGCGGCGCCGTCCACGCTGTCGTCGTCGTTGAGGAAGGGCAGGGGACATGGCGTTCTTCACGTGGCCGGGGGAGGGCGCGCCGGCGAGGCCAGCCCGTCGTCGTCGTGGCGCCGCTGGTCCACGCGGGGTCACCGACTGGGAGCGCTTGCTGCTGCGGAAGGTGCGGGACAGCAGGCCCGGCCGGGGGCGAGTGGGGGTAGGCCGGCGGCGGCGTCTCCGGCGGCGGGGGCTCGCCGGAGCGGCTGCTGAGGAAGGAGGTGTCGCCGAAGGCGTCGCCGCTGCGGCCCACGTGCATGGTGTGGCGGAAGTCGCCCAGCGGGGAGCTGATCATCTCGCGGGTAAGGTCCATGCGGGAGCGCCGCTTGGTCTGGGAGGAGCCCACCAGCTGCTTGAGGATGGGCATGGTGGGGGCGGCGTTTGGGTGGAGGTGGAGTTGGTGTGGCGGTGGTGCGGCTCCGTTTATAACATAGAATTCTTAATTTGGTTTTAAATATAAATGCAGCTCCTTTTTTTCCTTCTCCACCTTGTAGGTCGTCTCCACCTTAGTGCGTCCCGACGGCCCCGTGCTGCTCCTCAATGCCAGCTGCACTGCATACCTTGGGAGGGAGAAAGAGAAAATGGGTAAGAAAGTGTACTTACAGGGGATGCAAAAATTTTTTCTTTATATTCCTCCAAAAAGGATCTTCCTTGAAATGATGATGAATTGACATCATCATAATGTGATCACTAAGTGAACTGAAAGCACATAAGCGATGAAAATCAATCAACTGAATACCTCTCAAGGGAAAGTTCCGGGTCCCTTGAGCAGGAGTAGACCTCGGTATCACAATACACAACAAAAGAGGCTTTCAAATCAATACTTCATACGAGCTACATGGCTTCTCGGGGGGGCACAGAGTCCTTGGGCTTTGTAGCTTTTGCGACCACTGGCCTACTTTCGCAGCGAGCACTGTGCTCACATATTTGGAGATGCACTTTCAAATCAATAACGGCGCCGCTCTGTAAGGAATCTAAACTATTCCGCTAATTACAAAGTGTTGCTGTGGAACCGTCAATTATTATTACGCTCGTAAACAACAGGGCTGAGATAGCCGTGAGGGGCGACGAGTGAGGGTGGAATAAAAATGACACGTTTTTTGGGAAAAACAAGATGCCAAAAAGTCGATATTTTCACGAAGAGAGAGAATGCATGTTCCAGTCCTCCTCCAAATAGCGTCGACCTAAAATGGATTTAGAAATGTTGACTCGCTGAGCGTTCAGGAAAAATGTCCAATGATTATCAGGCTGAAATGCCCACCACTGATGGCATTAGAGAGGCACAATGAGCTGGCAAAGAGGCCTTTAATAACACTTTATCCGTGGTCGTAGACAGGGGCCCTCCCTCTCCATTAGTGGGGGGGCTAACTGCTGCTCGGGCTGAGAAGTGCCCGTCTAGTGCGTGTCAAACAGTGTGTGTATACAAAGAGACTATGAAATACAGCTCAGTCACTGACAACACGGGGCTGTCCTCATTCATTCTCATTGACTAGGCCCACCTTTACGATGTGCAGTGCATGATGCATGACCCCCGGTTCCTTCCCCTTATGGTTACTTACATTTAGTGCTGTCACAACACCTAACCATCGCCCATTGGCTCCCCATTACACTCGGGGGAAGGCATCATTTATTGAGGAGCCCAGAGGCAAGACGTTAGTCCGCAGGAAAGGGCAGACTCAGCACAGAGTGCACACACACACACACACACACACACACACACACACACACACACACACACACACACACACACACACACACACACACACACACACACACCACACACACACACACACACACACACACACACACACACAGCGGAAGTGCTTCCTGTCTGCAGGGCAGCAGAGAGGCGTCCGGGTTTTTTTTGCCCCTCTTAAAACCCAAAACACATGGCTCCCTTATGTTTCAACGAGCGGCAGAGGGAGACGGCCTCCGCTGAACATGCTCCTTTAATTCTTTAGCTCCCCGATTCCCATCTATTAGTCTGGGAATGTGCATAAGCTTGAATAAACGCCCAATTACACTTGGGCTTGTGGCAGTATGCACAAAACTAAAAGTTGAGAGTGGGGGATTTAAGGACTGAAACAACAGCAAACAGCAGGAGGTACAGTGCCCTGCTGTGGTGGGCAGAGTCATTTACATGAGGCTGGGGGGGGGGGGGGCGGGGGGGGACGTGTTGTGATAAAGGTGACCATATGGGGCGAGCCCAAGAGAAACGGCAGCACAAAGACTCCTTCTCCTTCGCAACTTTTTACTGTGGAATCAGCACGATCTCCACTGATTGTTGTTTATGGAAAGACGGGGAGTCGAGCGGGCGTAATTCACAGCGAGGAGAATACACACTGTGTATTCTACCACGTCGCTTCTGGGTGGCACCGAGGGGAGCGGAGAGAGGAGAAGGAACTAACGACAACAACAGCCAGTAGAGGAAAGTGAAGGGAAAGGGTGCAGAAGTCCACGCCTCCTTCTCAAGCCCAAAAATCTCTGGGCTGGGAAAACCTCTGTGGCTCCGTCCCATCTTTTCTTTTTTTTTTTGGGGTTACATGTTTTGCACACAAGGGAGGCCCGGCAGAGCCTCATCTAAAACACGACTCCCGTTTCAGACCCAGCCGTTAACTCAACGTAGAACATCTACGAAGTCTCTAACGGGGCCTCGATACGGGGCAGAACCTGACCGACTCAGGAGGAGTCCCACTGTATTTATAGCTCTACGTGCGCATGTGAACGAAGACATGAGGGGGGGGGGGGGGGGGGGGGGGGGGGGGGGGGACTGGGGGGGCTGAGAGTGCAGCCACAAAGCGTGGGAACTGCCGGGTCAGTCAGCGTTTGTGTGTGTATATATTTGTGTCTGTGTGTGTCTGTATTTGTGTGTGTTTGGAGGGGCGGGGGGGGGGCTATCCCTAACAGCTTTTCAACACTCACACAACAGCAGTGAAATGCGCAAGGGCACATCAACACTAATTGGTGATTAAAAGAGAAAGTAAAAGTTACAACAGCAAACAAGAGCTTTCCCCCCCCCTTGTTTTCCGCAGGGCCTTGACCTTCTGACTGCACGGTTCTGCTTGACGGCCAGCGGCCTTTGTGAAGGGTTCGCCGTGTCTCTGGTATGGAAGGCCAACCGAGTAGGGCAAACAACCAGAGGCCGTGAACGACACAAGGACGCATAATATTATTATACGACTTCAGACGCACGCGAGAAGAACGCGGCTCCCGCTCCCGCTCTTCACGGTCGAGGGAGACGACTCGGTGAGAAGAAGAAAAAGACGACGCAGAACATTCCAGGCGTCCCCAGCGTATTTACGTCCTGGGAACCTAATCTGAACTCTGTTTATAGATCACATAACTCCTTTATCAATAGCAGTGGTCTCCCCCTGGGAAGACGGAGGACTCTAATTTTGTGACGAAATACGCACACACACACCCAAACCCACCGGGCTCATCCACAGCGTGCCGTAGTAGGGAAGAATCCGTGTGGGCGACACCAAAATTACCATGTGGGACTTAAACCCCAAAGGTTCTGTGAAAATGTTTCTCCAGTTAAATAGGGAAATCCGGGTGTCACTTTCGCCTCCTTATATAGAATTTGTCCCGCAGACCAAAATGGATCATAGATGATGACCGAGTTAGAAGGCCACATACGTTGGCTACTGGCCAACTTTATTGTAGCCGATTCTCGCCGTCTTCTTCAGAGAAAGAGAGAGAAAGAGAAAGAGAGTCTTGGTAACGAGAATCCTAGAAGCGACGTCAATACACGGTAATCTAGGATAATCAAAACGCTGTTTTGCAACCTCTGTCGTGAGAGATGCGGTGTCACCGCAAATGTATATCCCCTTATGACACATTATTTCCTGATAAATGAAATTTATGCTTCGATCATAGAGGCGGTTATTTGGAAGTGATGACACGATGTACAACCCTATAGGGTATTTAAAAGAAAATAATAAGTTGACTTGATAGATGAAATACACAAAGGGCAGAAGATCTTCTTCAAAGTCTGTATAAGTCTGTAAGTCAGATCCACATCCCCTCTTATGCCAATTCAAGTACTTACACTGGACAACACACACACCTGGGTCTTGACAAATGGCCAACTTGCCTAATAGAGTATTGACTGTGCTTGCCATCAACTGTTAAATGCATATTCTATTCAATGGGGTGTGAGAGGAGGGGGCGGGGGACACTGGTTTGGGATTGGCCCGTCCCATTTGGAGTCACTGACCTGGAGAGAGGAGATGTCTGACCCAAGATGTCTAAAGGGGGGAGGGGGTGTTGGTATCATAATACGTTGCATAGAGACAGAACTGGATGATAGCTAATCTATGATGACATCTGATCCATGATAGATATATAGATATATATATATATATATATATATAATATAAAAAAGATATTTCATGATCCACTCTTTTTAAAAAGGTGTTGCAAGCGATTGCAGCAGTGATCTTTGATATGCTGCCCATGTGTCAGGTAAAACTACATATCAAAAGATATATAAATAATACACACATTCGACGAAGACATCCAAAGGGGGGAAAAAATGTTTTCCCCCCTGTTTATGCGTGCGCTGTGCATGTGCTCCGGGATCCTAAACAGTCACCAATATGTTCCAGCAATTAAGCAGACAAATGGTTTCTGGAGGGACTGCCACCAAGCTCACTTAGCTAGGGCTAAACAGCTCATTCAGAAAAAAATAAAAGCAATGGGCCCAAGGACAAGTAGTGGAAATCACATTGTCCCTCGATCACATAGCCCAGGGAGGACAGCAAGGCATGCTCACACACAGCCATCCAACACACACACACACACACACACACGATGGCCGCGTTCAGAGAGAATGGGCGTGTAGGACTATGATACATGCTGAAGGCTAATGTGAAATAATTATCCCAGATAAACATCTCTTACTCCTCAATGGATCGGACTGCGATGTGTAATTGCTGCTATCTGCTTACTTATCCCATCTCTCCACCCACAGTGCATGTGTGGAAGTCAATTGGGTCTAATGTGTGTGCATTGGATGCAAAGTATTTGATTTAATAGACCATGATCAGGGGACGTCACAGGCAGCGATTAACCAAACATCCTCAAGGAGAATGGGTGAAATACATTTTTTAGAGAAACATTCACATCTTGGGCAGCGAAAAACAAATGGTGAGGGAGTGAGAATCAAGGAGAGGCAATGATTTGCAATGGCGCGAGAGACCCAGTTTATTTGCAATACACTATGGGGGGGAAGTGGACACAACTGCAAGGATGCAAGACAGCTCAAGGTATCTCTCCACATCAAAGCAGTCAGGGGATTGGCATGGCTTCAGCGTCAGACTTTGTGGCTACAGCGGCGATGGAAATGCAAACTACCTTAACACCTTTCAATTAGAGAGAGGAAGGGAGACCTTTCTAGGTGCAACATACAAATGCCTTTTCAATTGTTCAGTATCAATGTAAACAAGGTGTGTGTGTGTATGTGTGTGTGTGTGTGTGTGTGTGTGTGTGTGTGTGTGTGTGTGTGTGTGTGTGTGTGTGTGTGTGTGTGTGTGTGTGTGTTACATATTCCCAGAGCGCCGGCGTGTAGGGAATTTGACCTTCCCAACATCAAAGTACCCCTGTAGGCATGTTGGACCTTGGTGCTAACCCAAGGTGCCCTAGTCTTCTCAGCGCGAACATTTAAAGCAGCAACACTTGATTATTTATGTTCCCTCAGTCCTCGCAGTAGCATGTTCATGGTGTAGCAGGTCTGGATAACGGCCCCATCCCAAGTCACCCCTTGCCCCTACCGCTTAGCCCTACAAGTGGAAGGGTGTCCCGATCCTAGCTGGGATAGAGCCAAGCGGTAGGGGTTAGGCCTGGGCAATAAAACAATAAATTATCGTATCGTGATAGACTTTTGATCAATATCAATATAAAACATGTTCAATATATATCGATAAGAGACTGGACCACCGAATCTAGCAGCTGGGTTTGTTACACAAACACGGTTCCATACTTATTTACAATATTTGAGTGTTTTTTATTGTTGTATCGACATTGGAGTATTTATCAATGAAGAACAGTGGAAGGTCATATTAAGTGTTAACCAGAAGTGTTTAAATCCAGCACGGTAATTCCTAGTCTTTTTAGCTCATTACAATTATCAATAGCTATCGATATCGATCAATATGATCAAGTTATATCGTGATATGTCTTTCAGCCATATCGCCCAGGCCTAGTAGGGGTACATGGAGCCTCCAAAGTGAGGTTCTTCCAAAGGCACAGAGGAGGCCTTTAGCCCACGCAGCAGAAAACCCCACAGCTGAAGGTGGCATTGTGAGATTCCAAATGTCTCGTAACAAACTCGTCGCATGTCGTCATAAAACACCAACCGAGGACTTCCGCTGACGTAGCAGCAGGGTCTCGGAAGGGTTGCCCCACTTCCCAGGTGAAGATTTAACACTAAGCCTTGTAACTCTGTACCGAGGGGCAAGTCTGGAAGCAAGGGGCACAAAAAAAAAAGAGGGCGTAGGGGTAAAAATAAGACTGTATTGGGATTGTGCCTGCCTCTTAAATTGGTTCCCTGAGGTCGGGGGTTCGGTCTTTGAAGTCGAAGAAATGCTTTTTGGGAATAAGCACATAACACACACACACACACAAGCGCTTCAGCCTTAAATCACACGACCATGCCAGCTTTTGTGGGACTGAAAACACGCAGCAAGCCCGTCTTTTGAAGGCGCATTACCTCCGGCATATTCAGACAAAAAAAAAAAAAACAACGAGGGAGAGCAATTAACCGAGTCACTGTCAGAGCGAGCGGAAGAGGATGTAAAAGTCCACGGAATCGGATTATGCTCAGAGGAGAGAAGCAGCCGCATTAAAAGAAAAGAGAAAACGGCAGACAGCCAATGAGATGAATGCGGGCCGGGCTGCAGAGCCGCCCTGAGGCGCTAACCCAGCTACAGCAAAGATGTACCGGGCTGACCCTCCTACCGCCGCCCAGATACCCCGCTCCCCTTGTCCCCCTACAGCTCTCGTATCTTACAGCCAACACTGCCTGAGGCACCACACCAAACTTCCCCTTGTCTTCTCCATTCCTGTCTGCGTTCAGGGGCAGTTTATGGGGGGAAAACACCGGCCCCGAAACATACAAAGCGTTCGCCGCTGAGCAGACCCCGTGCTGCCCACTCTGGTTTTGGATGAAGCAAAACGAGGTGATCGATTCTTGACAGCACGGTACAGTTTGGTTTTCATAAAAGAACTTCAAGAAGTCTTCTAAACTAGTGACACTAAATCAATAATAAACCAACAACGTTGCGTTTAAACGGTGGCTGGCATGGCTAAGCTTGGTTCTTGGCAACTCAGCGCATTCAAACCGTAGTCACGGTGTGGGGGAGTTATGGTGTTTCACTACAGAGTGGCGTTACAGAGCGCTGTGCCAAGGGGTTAAAGAAAATGTTAAAAGAAACCTGGTTGGTAGTGTAGTGCTCAAGTGTGGGAATAGAATTACACTGACAGAACAGCAACACACCCCCCCCCCCCCCTCCCCGAAATAACAACTCAATGCTGCTGATACGGTTTCAGAGGTGGAATGAGGTTATAGCCACACCAGTCTCTACTTCCAAACAACTTTGGCTTTTGACTTGCAGCATCGTGCACATCGACAATTCGACAATTTAAATGAATCATTAAGCGTCAGAATCATCTGCCAAGTGAGGAAAACAGATTTTAAATGGTTTATTCATCAGTCACGGGCCAAGGCACGTACATGCACGTGCACAAACACAATCGCTACTACTGACACACATGCACGGCCTTCGTGATCTGCCCTACATGAGGGAGGGAGGGGTGCGTGTGCGTGTGCGCGTGTGTGTGTGTGTGTGTGTGTGTGTGTGTGCTCGTGTGTCGCTGTTGGGTTACAGGGAATGCGTCCACAGGAAGGGCAGGGAGAGTGTGAGCCACTAAACTTCTCCCATTTCTCCGGCAGATCTGCTGAAACATCTCTGCTTCCTGGAGGACTCCGCAACATAAACACGGCCCTGGCCGGCGCAGTGGATCGTCCGACTGACCAAACAAACACGCTTCCTATCAGCACAAAAAAAAACACAACGCTCATCACGTGAACTGTAGGCCTGACGATGAAGGTTCATCAACGGTTCACTCTTTAGTCTCGACTCTGACGACACCCAGTCCCTGCTCCACGAATCATAAGTCACGACTGAAACGTAAAGCGGCTGCAGCCCAGGTGTTTCATCACTCGTTCCGTTTCATCACCTGGAGGGCCAGGCCGGGTTTCTATCCAGTGACTCACCACAGCGCTGAAGTGGCTACGACACTTTTTAAAACATTTCTTTCTCAGAGTGTGAAAAACCTCGGAATCCATTCTCTAAAGTGTGGCGAGGCACTAATTATAGGAGGGAGACGAGGAGTACTGTTGCAGCGCGACGTTCCAGGCGGAGAGAAGGTTAGAGGCGAAAGATTAGAAAGAAACATCACTCAGAACCTCTCACGGAGTAACACTCTGCAGTACCTATGCTCCCAGACCTTTTCTTTTTGTCTTTCCTCCTTAAAAAGAAAGGAGGCCTTATGAACCTTCCCCTGACTGCTACGAAGATGAAAAGAGCGTTGACTGTAGAGTCATAGGCAGAAGTGGCTTCGGGTGAACTAGTTCTTCAGTCCTAGTCGTACAACAACAAGAACTACAATCAACATATTTGCACCATTGCTACAACTGGAATTAGTACTTTGACGGGGTGGATCAGCGGGTGACTGAGTCAACACTTCCTCCTTTCTCGGGCGAGAGACACAATGTACAATGTGGGTAAAGACTAGAAAACAAAAGACACAGGAACAAACAAGAATTTACACGCTGAAATACGACAGGCTTGGAATTTTCAGGTTTTTCAAGGTTATATGAAAAAAAGTCTGTACCTTGTACAATAGCCAAAGTCACTACTTTGAACTAATGTAGATCACTCAAGTGTGCAGAACTGTGGGGTTCTGACGATTTTAATGTACAGCCCGGGGTCAGGAGTTGAGCGAAGACGATTAAGCAATCACTACAACCCATCATCCCCATCTTCTGTATAATATGCCATCATCTCTGTCTCAGTCCCCAGGGACATTTTCAAACAGGAAAAATAGTTATATAGGAATTTCCTGGAATGTGAGTGGACACACACACACATGTCCCACAGACATGTTCAAGCAGGAAACAAGCCAACAAATAAAACACTTACTCAAGTACTACTTAAGCACACAGAGAGAGTGAGACAATGATTATCTTAGGTAAATGAAAGGCAAAAGCAAATATCCAATAACCAAACCTCAAACAGAACCTCTAAGTAGGAGCTTTGTTCTGCCTGGTTTCGGGCCAACAACACTAGCGCCGTACAATGCCCAAAGAACTGCACTTGGCAGTGTGTCCCGCAGAATTGTGGTGGAGGTCTAACTTTCACCTTCTGGCTCATAACAGACGCTACTCGTTAAGTCGGCGAGACACTTTGCAATATTAGAGGCAGTGGGAAACCAAGAAGGATCAGAGGCGTGTTAGTTTGGCGTGGGAGTGGAGGTAGAAGGCTGCCTGTCTGAAAGCGAGGGAGATGTGCCAGGTCCTCGTCAAGGCTTTGGCAGGCGAAGAAGACTTTGGCCTGTTTGCCGTGTCGCGTTGTCAGCTGTGTTTGCAGAGTCATCCAGTAACAGAACAGTTTGACATCACAGAGGGGAAAAAAAGAAAGAAATGACCCCCCCACCCCGTGTGGTTCAAGATAAGGGGAGAGTACAAAAGGCCATATTTAAAACCTTTAAAGAACACAACACCAACTGATTTGCCTGGAGAGCAGACATCCTGATAAGGTCCCCCCCTTTCTTCCAACGTTTGCACATGCATTGTTATCATTTGAGTTGCAGTGATGATCAGTGGTAAGCACTGAGACACTGCATTATCACCACAGATAATGAGCACATGTTACAGCCATAACCGCGGTCATGGTGACCAGAAATATGAATGGACTGCAGCTAATGAGGTCCTGGGACTATGTTGGCCTTGTGAATGCGTGTGGGTGTGGGTGTGGGAGGGTGTGGGTGTTTTGCATTTCCTGGCCTCTCAATTCTGGTCTATGGTTGGGATGACTACAATTATATGAACTGAAACTGCTCGGATTTCAATTCAAACTAATTGCATAGTGCGTAGCCTATCGGAAAACGGCTTTAAATGCAAGACTAATTTAATGTAAAACAGTCAATGCTAACATCACATGTGATATCATAAACAAAAGGTTAGCTTCCTTGGTAACGTCACACCAACCAATGGGTCTCCAATAGCACTGTTATGGTAGCATCACATCCATCATATGTACTACAGTGGAACACCAAGCTTCATGTTTGATCACTGTAGCGTAAAAAAAAAAAAAAAAGGTGGGCTACGTCTCTGATATGATCGCATCATGGCAGTAATGGACCAATTATGGGTGGGTCGCACAGCAGGGAACAATAAGCTACAGCCGCCGCGATGGCTTCCTTTGATTCCCAGATAACCGGAGACGAAACATTGAATTGGAAAGGATACAAGTTTTAGACACATTATAACAAACAAGAAAGGAAAAAAAAAATATTCCGACTCCCATAAGGAAGTGTGTAAGTATAGTCCTACTAATTCATCAAAGAGCGTGTACTCACCACCCCGCATCCCATTCAGAAAGCCGGGCAGCCCCCAGAGCGCGAGGGCTTCGCTCAGCAGGTTCACAAAGAGAGCGCACACTGCGAGGAGCTCGAGCCGCAAACACGTCCGGTGTAAGCACGCACAATTATAGAAAACGAGAGAAACCAGACCCCTTTCCTGGACACTATTTACCCTACGAGTGTGTGCTGCGTAGCTCGTACAGTGAGCGCATCTTCAGTGGCAAAGCCTGCGCACGGTGCAATAACTCAGTTCAGCGTCTGTGTGTCGGCTGCCCCTCTCGTGCTCGTGACCACGCCCCTTTAATGGCTTCTTAAAGCCCTAGTCTGCGAATTGTCAGAGGCCGCTATCAGCGTGGGGCCTGCAGTGTCTGCAATACTACACATGCGTTGGTATGTTTTTATCAATGTATAAAACATGCATAAACACGGAGATTCTTCTCAATATACCTAAATGACAACGCTTTGACAATCAAATTATCAAAATAATGCCAAGCAAACGTTATTTTGTCACGTTAAGCGTTTCCCAATGAGGTCTGTTTTTTGACGAGATGTTTATTCCACCTTGATTAACCATTAAGAGCTCAAACGTCCGGGGGGTGGGCTGGCAGCTCAGAGAGGAAAGGATGTGTGAATGGTTGAACATTATCACGGAGCAAAGACCGTAAATAATCAAGTACCCGGTCACTGCCCTTCATATACAGACGGTCAAGTCACATGTCTGTCTGGCAGGAGTTCTTACAGAACACAGTTGAATAGCAATTGTTTGTATAATTATATGTTATATGTTGATTGCTGCAGATAACTGTATTGGTTTTTAAGTTGGATAGATATTCCATCAGAGTAGCCCCAGTGGATGGAAGTCATCATCGCTGTCGTCATGTCATTGTATGAATTTGTTAAACGTTAATGATCACTGCATGATGATCATTAACCTTATTGACTATCCTCAAAAGTGGTTCCCAGGCTCTCAGAACCTACAGACAAACCAAATTATAGCAAGTCTACACTTATTCTTACATGTCATTACATTCATACTCTTACTCTCTCTCTCTCTCTCTCTCTCTCTCTCTCTCTCTCTCTCTCTCTCTCTCTCTCTCTCTCTCTCTTTATCTTTCTCTCTCTGTCTAACACACAGACATTCACAGTCACATTCATGCATGCATACAAACACACACACACACACACACACACACACACACACACACACACACACACACACACACACACACACACACAAACACACAAAACACACACACACTCTGTCTCTAATAAGCTACTTACTGACATTGGGGGCGAATGGCAGCAGCAACATCCGCAGGGAGACTTGACTTAATAACCAGCAGAACATCATAACAAAATAACAATCATAAAGCCACGAAACAATATCCCGGGGTCGCGGGAGTCCGTATTGATCCCTGAGCCGGACCCAGAGTCCTCTGCTTCTGCTGTCAAGGCCTCCAACGGAGAGCCATCGTCAGAGAGGCTGATTACTACATTCATTAAGGAAACGCAGGCTTCTCCTCGATCCCTAGGCCACTGTCGTGTGAACCACAACCAACGGTGCCAAGGCATCGCCGAGTTGATTCGTTGTGTTAATCAGCAAGAAGTGTTTTTTTTTTTTTTATATATAGTATTATTTTATAAATATTGAATATTATTTTTCTGACTGATCTTATATAAAGCAATCGGGAACAGATTTGACTGGGGAGGCACTAGCACGGGAGACAAGGACATTTTACGGGTTGTAATTACAACGCCATATATCATCAAATAGATTGTTTCTGTGCCACGAGGGAGACACTAAGGTCTATGCTCTGGAAACGGGGACGCATAGGGCCCTGAGGTGAGTTCTATGCTATAACCCCCCCCCCCCCCGGCCTCACTGGTGACAGGCTTGAGATTCCCTGCAAAGATAATAACATCTCCACCTCCCCGACATAGCAATCGTCTCGTGCAATTCCCCTGCAATCATCCCATCATCATTGGAGTAATGCCTGACCCAGGTGTCGTTGAATTATAGAGCCACTTTACACAATCTCCCACCGCCCCCCCCCCTCCCCCACCCACATCTCTCAGTTCAATACTAGGATGACTAGGGTAGATATCTAGGGAATGTTCTAGAGACAATGGCAATAATTCATCATCGTGTTGCAGTGTTCCAAAGTCTACCTGCTCCTTCACCACATGTACGCTTCTTTTACTTTTACTACTTTTGATACAATTGTCTGTTGAGGAAATGGACAATTCTGATTGTCAAGAGATTTTTCTTCTGATGCTTTGCGAAAGAGGTTAATGTTAGTTAATGTTAAGAGGTAAATGTCAGTTTCTAATATCAATTATTTGCATTGTCAAACCTTGTCAACAACACCTTGTGTGATAAGCAATACCCAATAATCAAAAGTCTTAACAGCACTTTACTTTTTTTTAATTCAGCATAAAATATATATTTAAATCGACAGTTGAATCGTAAGTGGACGGGCAATCACCCCAAAATTAGAAGCAAGCTAAAAAGACACACCCATGAAAAACAACTTTGTTGTTCTGAACAGACTTGAACATCCTCATTCTTTGTGTCTTTGGTGCCTCGTTTCTTTAGCTTTGGCCTTCACTGCAGATCAATGTTTTCCGGTGTGGAATAAGGAGATTATCCAGACACAACCCTTTGCAGCTTGACCTCACGTCCCCTCCCCTCACCAGCTTTTAAACACACTGATGCCGGGCCAGAGCGTCCCTGATTTAAACCCTCTCCCCCCCTCAGGCATTCCATCTCTTTGTCTGTTGTGGCTAAACAGAGCATGTCATCTCTACACGGTGAGGTTAACACACCGGCCCAGCTTCAGACATCACGAGAAGAAGAAATCTAATCATAATGCAACAAAGGCAAAAACAAAGTAACTATTTCTTATTTTCTTCCGGAAATGCTAATCCAAATCATGGTGCTAATCCTTGTTTGCTGTGCTTAACGAAGTGCTGCTGTTGGTGTTTTCAAATAATTATCAACTAAAAAAACAATTACAAAATAGAATAATTTATTTCATCATGATCTTATTTACAGCGTTTCCACACTAGAAAAAAAAAAGGAAAAAAAAGAATACGATGCCCTGGAACTAGATAATAAACAGTGTTGCACACTGCAAACTTTAATCCAAGCTTCCGTTGTCCCATCAAAACGCTTCTGAACATATGAGTAGAAAAACTCGAGAAAAAAACAAATAAAGTAAACTGTCATGTTATATTGTAACATAGCAATTGCACTGTAGCATAATTTGACACGTAAATGCTCAAACATAGTCCTGGTTGATGCATTCCACACACAACTGATATGGGTGATTTATATACAGTGCATTTTGTGTCAGAGTAGACAGATTTGAAACCCACATATCTCTCTTACTTTGCGGATGATTAATTCAACTTTGCAGAAAGACAGACATCATGGTATATCACTATAGCAATCTCTTTGATCTCTATTATTTGATCTCATAACACAGCAACGTCTTATGAATAACAATCATAACTGCCATCTCATTTACAAACCAACCCTATGCTGTAACTCCACTAGTCTTAATGTTCAGAAACCATTATTTCTCATAGAACAGGAAACCAAAAAACCTTTAGCATAGTCACGAAAGCCTACAGCATCCATTGAAGTAAAGGAAAAACTTGTTTGTAACTGCAATGACTCAAAGCTTGCGTGATGAGGTCTTGGGTTAAAAAACTGTAAAAACACATGCAGCAGTCTCTTGCAAAACACCGTAGGTAGACCTACACCCTTAAGAAATGTCTCCTTCTCATACTTAATTGATATTCAGTGATTGTGGCTTGTGTTATCATGTCATCAGAATAACGTTACAGATAAGTCCAATTTGCTGCTAAAAACATATACAGGTCACCGGCAACCGCAGTGACATCAAACCAAGAGCACTTGTATTCGGCTGCTCGGTCGTGTACCATCAATATCTTTGAAAGGGTCGTCGTCAAGAGCGAAATAAAAATAAAGTACACCACCAACACGTTTCCCGGACGACTATGAAGGTGCCACAAGGCGCTCTCGTGTGTGTGTGTGTGTGTGTGTGCGCGCGTGATCCAAAACACGTTCAGGTTGCGGTTCTCTGACGGTCACAAACATCAGGTGAACGATATGAGACGGATAACACTGAGTAAACACGTACGCGAGGTGAACATCAGGCAGCGAGAAGGGTTTTTTGTGTGTGGACCGCGGTGGTACTGCATCTCAAGTCCATCTCCGTCCTCATCGTTTTTATTCGCATTCCCGATTCCGCTCGCTCATCTTGTTCTTCATTGGTCAACGTCTTTTTTTTTCTTTTTCTTTTTTTGGTCAGAGTTTTTTCTTCTCCATTGTACAGTTGCAGGTAGAGCACTGATGCCCAGAAGTGACTTCACATCCTTTGCTGTAAAGCAGCAAATATTTAAATCATAACACTTTTTCTTTTTTTTAAAACAAGGATTTCATTTTTTCTTCAGGATCCCTTCCTTGTTTACCTAGAAGATATAGGATTCATTTGTAACACATGTGCAGAAGCATCACAAAAAACATAAAAATGATTGTCTTTTTTTTTTTTTTAAGAAAGAAAAACTATATTACAATGATAACACAGTCATACCCGCACGCACACGCTCCTCACACACGCGCACACACACACACGCACACACACACACACACACACACACACACACACACACACACACACACACACACACACACACACACACACACACACACACACCACACACACACACAAAATAATAAATCCTATTCACAGATGATAAAATGCCGTTTCATCATCATTCAGCACTGAATACTGGGGCATTATCGCAGCAAAAAAAAAACAACCCAACAAACAAAGATAAATAAATCCAAATAAAGTCAGTCCTCAAACACAGCCCCCCCGCCCACCCCCCCCCCCCCCCTGTTGCTGAATCTCAACCATAGGGCCCTCCCCGGGGGTCCGAGGGGGGTCCCGGGGATACTGTTCCCAGAAGAAGACCTGGTCCTCAGACGAAGGAGGAGAAGCCCGCGGTAGGAGGCTGCGCGGGGCATCCCAGGCTGCTGGGGGGCCGGTACAGGGTCCGTGCTGGCTGGGGGGCTCCGGGGACAGCAGAGACGGTGTGGGAGTCCGGCTCCCCTTGGGACTGAACAGGGTGCTCTGCGCGGAGCCGTGGGGGGCTGCGGGGAGGGCTCGCTCCGGGGCAGTAGCGGGGGCAGCGGGGGCAGCGGGGGCAGGGGGGGCGGCTGGTGCTGCGGCTCCGCCAGGGGGTCCGGCTGGGCGTAGCCGTAGGCCCGGGGCCGCGTGACGCCCTTCTGCTGCCGGCGCCACGAGTTGTAGTAGGTGGGGTCGCTGATGTAGTGGTTGACGAAGGAGTGGGTCTTGGGGCGGCCCTGGTCCACCTCGTATTCGCTGTCGCTTCCCTGGGGGGGGGGGGGTCACGGCCGTAGCGTTAGTTTCACTCATCCATGCAGAACCACGCTGCCTCCAACGTACCCAAACAGAGAATCTATTTACTATCCATGCTAACTATTACACCGTTCATTTATTACTTATCTAGCAG
>NW_028178231.1:0-15305 GCF_964030765.1 Micromesistius poutassou | reverse complement strand
TTCTACCTCATCTCCCAAATCAGTCTTAAACAAACCTAAAGTCTGACGACAGACTTTTCTCAGGCCCCTAACCCCTGACCTTTGACCTTCGACCCCTCACCTGCTCGGCCATGACCCTCCAGTGCCAGCTGACCTGGGCGGCGGTGGCGGTGGCGGTGGCGGCGAGGTCGCGGGGGGGCAGGAAGGACAGGACGTCTCTACGTCCTTCCTGACCCTAGCCGGTTTGATCCTGAGGGGTTGCTCGTCAGTCCTCATGTTCAAACCATGCTTCACCGTGTGACTTGTTCTTCTGCACTGTTCATCCAATGTCTTCAACTTTATTGGTAGTTTCATGTTGTTTTACGTTTATGTTTTAACGCCCAGGAACCGAGGCATCGTGTGGCCATCTGGTGTCAATTTCGGGACAGTGTGACACAGGCATTAATAAATTCTATAAAACCCTCACAGACGGAGCCCAACCCTCCTGAAAGAAAACATGATATTATTATTAATGTTAAAGGTCCCATGGCATGAAAATTTCATCCCTGACCCTGCCGTGCGTCTCTTGAGCCAACCGCTCTGTGGCGCTCAGAGCTTCACCGCGCCGCGAGGCTAACCCAAACACGGCCGCTAGCCAGTGTGAAGCTAACCCAAACATGGCCGCTAGCCACCGCAAGGCTAACCCAAACACGGCCTCTAGCCACCGCGCCGCGAGGCTAACCAAAACACGGCCGCTAGCCACCGCGCCGCGAGGCTAACCCAAACACGGCCGCTAGCCAGTGCGAAGCTAACCCAAACACGGCCGCTAACCACCGCAAGGCTAACCCAAACACGACCGCTAGCCACCGCGCTGCGAGGCTAACCCAAACACGGCCGCTAGCCAGTGCGCCGCAAGGCTAACCCAAACACGACCGCTAGCCACCGCGCTGCGAGGCTAACCCAAACACGGCCGCTAGCCAGTGCGCCGCGAGGCTAACCCAAACACTACCGCTAGCCACCGCGCCGCGAGGCTAACACAAACACAGCCGCTAGCCACCGTGCCGCGAGGCTAACCCAAACACGGACACTAGCCACCTCGCCGCGAGGCTAACCCGAACACGGCTGAAGTGAAAACTGTATAAACTTTGTGTTTTTGCATGGTAACACTCACCGCAAATTACCACGTTGACATATCCAGAGAGCCCTAACTAGCCGATAGCAGAACGGATGCATGCACAGCCACTGTGGCTGGTGGCTGAGAGCACATCCATTCTGCTATCGGCTCTAAGGCCTCTCGGTGCGAGGCTAACCCAAACACGGCTGCTAGCCACCGCGCCGCAAGACTAACCCAAAAACGGCCGCTAGCCACCGTGTTGCAAGGCTAACCCAAAAATGGCCGCTAGCCACCGCGCCACGAGGCTAACCCAAAAACTGCCGCTAGCCACCGCGCCGCAAGGCTAACCCAAACATGGCCGCTAGCCACCGTGTTGCAAGGCTAACCCAAAAACGGCCGCTAGCCACCGCGCCACGAGGCTAGCCCAAAAACGGCCGCTAGCCAACGCGAGGCTAACCCAAACACGGCCGCTAGCCACACACACACACACACACACACACACACACACACACACACACGTCAGACCAAGACACACACACACTGTTATAATGTATGAATATAATTTAATGTAATATAGTCGTGTAATACAATGCTGTAATGGAATCCATAGGGTACCTTTAATGCTGTAATGTGCCTTTACCTTTAAGACTCTAATGTGCCTGTACCTACTGTACTATCGGCTCTAAGGGCTCTCGGTGCGAGGCTAACTCAAACACGGCCGCTAGCCACCGCAAGGCTAACCCAAACACGGCCGCTAGCCACCGCACCGCAAGGCTAACCCAAACACGGCCGCTAGCCACCGTGCCGCGAGGCTAACCCAAACATGGCCGCTAGCCACCGCAAGGCTAACCCAAACACGGCCGCCAGCCACAGCGCCGCGAGGCTAACCAAAACACGGCCGCTGACCACCGCGCCGCAAGGCTAACCCAAACACGGCCGCTAGCCACCGCAAGGCTAACCCAAACACGGCCGCTAGCCACCGCGCCGCAAGGCTAACCCAAACACGGCCGCCAGCCACCACTCCGCGAGGCTAACCCAAACACGGCCGCTAGCCACCGCGCCGCATGGCTATTTAATAACTGATGATTTAATAAATTCTATAAAACCCTCACAGACAGAGCCCAACCCTCCTGAAAGAAAACATGATATTATTATTAATGTTAAAGGTCCCATGGCAGGAAAATTTCATCCCTGACCCTGCCGTGCGTCTCTTGAGCCAACCGCTCTGTGGCGCTCAGAGCTTCACCACGCCACGAGGCTAACCCAAACACGGCCGCTAGCCACCGCAAGGCTAACCAAAACACGGCCGCTAGCCACCGCAAGGCTAACCCAAACACGGCCACTAGCCAACCGAGGCTAACCCAAAACACGGCCGCAAGCCACCATGAGGCTAACCCAAACATGGTCGCTAGCCACCGCGCCGCGAGGCTGACCCAAGCACGGCCGCTAGCAACCGCACAGCGAGGCTAACCCAAACACGGCCGCTAGCCACGGCACCGCGAGGCTAACCCAAACATGGTCGCTAGCCACCACGCCGAGAGGCTAACCCAAGCACGGCCGCTAGCCACCGCGCAGCGAGTCTAACCCAAACACGGCCGCTAGCCACCGCAAGGCTAATCCAAACACGCCCGCTAGCCACTGTGCCGCGAAGCTAACCCAAACACGGCCGCTAGCCACCGCGCCGTGAGGCTAACCCAAACATGGCCGCTAGCCACCGCGCCGCGAGGCTAACCAAAACACGGCCGCTAGCCACCGCGTCGCAAGGCTAACCCAAACACGGCCGCTAGCCACCGCGTCGCAAGGCTAACCCAAACACGGCCGCTAGCCACCACGCCGCAAGGCTAACCCAAACACGGCCGCCAGCCACCACTCCGCGAGGCTAACCCAAACACGGCCGCTAGCCACCGCAAGGCTAACACAAACATGGCCGCTAGCCACCGCGCCGCGAGGCTAACCCAAGCACGGCCGCTAGCCACCGCGCAGCGAGGCTAACCCAAACACGGCCGCTAGCCACCGCACCGCAAGGCTAACCCAAATACGGCCACCAGCCACAGCGCCGCGAGGCTAACCCAAACACTAGCCACCGCAAGGCTAACCCAAACACGGCCACTAGCCAACCGAGGCTAACCCAAAACACGGCCGCAAGCCACCATGAGGCTAACCAAAACACGGCCGCTAGCCACCGCGCCACGAGGCTAACCCAAACACGGCCGCTAGCCAGTGCGAAGCTAACCCAAACACGGCCGCTAGCCACCGCGCCGCGAGGCTAACCCAAGCACGGCCGCTAGCCACCGGGCAGCGAGGCTAACCCAAACACGGCCGCTAGCCACCGTGAGGCTAACCCAAACACGCCCGCTAGCCACCGCAAGGCTAACCCAAACATGGCCGCTAGCCACCGCAAGGCTAACCCAAACACGGCCACTAGCCAACCGAGGCTAACCCAAAACACGGCCGCAAGCCACCATGAGGCTAACCCAAACACGGCCGCTAGCCACCGCGCCGCGAGGCTAACCCAAACACGGCCGCTAGCCACCGCGCCGCGAGGCTAACCCAAGTCTCCTCAGAGTGTATCTAATGTACCCCTCTCCTCCTCCTCCTCAGAGTGTATCTAATGTACCCCTCTCCTCCTCCTCCTCAGAGTGTATCTAATGTACCCCTCTCCTCCTCCTCCTCAGAGTGTATCTAATGTACCCCTCTCCTCCTACTCCTCAGAGTGTATCTAATGTACCCCTCTCCTCCTCCTCAGAGTGTATCTAATGTACCCCTCTCCTCCTCCTCCTCCTCCTCCTCAGAGTGTATCTAATGTACCCCTCTCCTCCTCCTCCTCCTCCTCAGAGTGTATCTAATGTACCCCTCTCCTCCTCCTCCTCAGAGTGTATCTAATGTACCCCTCTCCTCCTCCTCCTCAGAGTGTATCTAATGTACCCCTCTCCTCCTCCTCCTCCTCCTTCTGCTCCTCCTCAGACGGAAGAGGAGAAAATGTCTTCCTCTAACTCCCAGTTTCTCATTTGGAGCGTGGGGAGAGAGAAGCCGTTTCTCAATTTGCGTTCTCGTGTGTTCTCGTGTACTTGCGTTCTCGATAAACGTCATCAGTGGTAGCCCAAGCACTGTTCCAATTCCAAGTACGCGAGTACGCGAGTACTGTCGTAAAACCCGGAAGTGTTCTCGATGCGTTCTCGATGAGGCCGTTCTACCGAGGATGCATCGGAGGTGACTCGTGTGGACTTGGGACCGTTAAATATCCCAGAATGCATCATCGAGTCCGCTGCTGTTCCAATTGCAGGTGCGTACTCGCGTTCTCGGAAGTCTGTACTTGAAAGTCCGGACTTGCCAAGTACGTACTTCCAAGTCCGCGAGAACGTAGTCCGCGTACTTGGTATTGAGAAACGGCTTAAGTTTAGTTTCCTCAACAACGCGTCCTCTCCTGGCCCCGCCCCCACGGACACGTGTGTGTGTGTGTGTGTGTGTGTGTGTGTGTGTGTGTGTGTGTGTGTGTGTGTGTGTGTGTGTGTGTGTGTGTGTGTGTGTGTGTGTGTGTGTGTGTGTGTGTGTGTGTGTGTGTGTGGTTCTACTAACGTGTAATTAACATAACATAATTGCTAGGCATCGTAACATAATTTCCTGTTATAATGAGGCTGATATAGTTATAGGAACAAATAATAAAGCTGTTGAGAACTCTTCTATTAAAGCTTCATTACTCTTTATAATTAGTCTTATAAAGTTATAGCAAATACTCTTTATAATTAGTCTTATAAAGTTATAGTAAATACTCTTTATAATTAGTCTTATAAAGTTATAGTAAATACTCTTTATAATTAGTCTTATAAAGTTATAGTAAATACCCTTTATAATTAGTCTTATAAAGTTATAGTAAATACTCTTTATAATTAGTCTTATAAAGTTATAATAAATACCCTTTATAATTAGTCTTATAAAGTTATAGTAAATACCCTTTATAATTAGTCTTATAAAGTTATAGTAAATACTCTTTATAATTAGTCTTATGAAGTTATAGTAAATACTCTTTAGAATTAGTCTTATAAAGTTATAGTAAATACTCTTTATAATTAGTGTATAATTAGACAGACAGACAGACATTAGTTGATTGTTAGTTACAACAGGTACAGTTTTGCTGCTCGACTGCGGAACTAAAGTCGGGGACTCTTTTGGGGGACGGACGCCCTGTTTTAGCAGGGTGGTAAAACAAGCCATTAAATCAACACCTTTAACTCCACCTGTGTCTTCCGTTGATCAATACACCTCAGATTATTACAACATATAGTATGATCATGCGTTTTATTCGTACAAACAGAACGTGTGTGCGTTTTAAACTCCCCGTTTTAATCCCGCTTTGCGTGCGGTCCCGTTCCTCGCCACTAGATGTCGCTGTTCAGTCTGTTCCCATTTTACATTACACCTTTATTAGACAGTGTTCATATAAAACATATTATTCAGTCTGTTCCCATTTTACATTACACCTTTATTAGACAGTGTTCATATAAAACACATATTATTCAGTCTGTTCCCATTTTACATTACACCTTTATTAGACAGTGTTCATATAAAACATATATTATTCAGTCTGTTCCCATTTTACATTACACCTTTATTAGACAGTGTTCATATAAAACACATATTATTCAGTCTGTTCCCGTTTTACATTACACCTTTATTAGACAGTGTTCATATAAAACATATATTATTCAGTCTGTTCCCATTTTCCATTACACCTTTATTAGACAGTGTTCATATAAAACATATATTATTCAGTCTGTTCCCGTTTTACATTACACCTTTATTAGACAGTGTTCATATAAAACACATATTATTCAGTCTGTTCCCATTTTACATTACATTACATTCAGGGACTTTAGGGATTCGTTCTAAACCTTTTAAGAAGACGGTGGTGTCATCGGCCAGTTGGCTCATAATGATCTGTTCATCGAAAACATTCAGCTTGACAACATCAGAGTTTAGAATAAGAACGGCCAACATTTCTTCTGCCTAAACAAAGAGGAACGGGGAGACGTTGCGTCCTTGTTGAAGCCCTCTATTGACGGTGAAGCGAGGGGGGGGGGGGGGGTGCTGCTGAACTAGTGCTGCCGTTGTAAAATGATTCTGTTATGTTACAGAATCGAGGTCCAGATCCGTACATATGCACGACTTTAAACAGGAGCTGATGTTGTGACGTATCAAACGCCTTGTAGGAGTCAGGGGATAAAACGACCCCTTTGTCCTCTAGCGGACGGCTGTGCTCCAGAAGGTCACTAGCCTCATATTGTTACGTACAGACCTGTTGCTCCTTTGAACCGTTTTAATGTGTCAGTGTAAATGTAGGTTAGTCATTTATAATCGTTGTTTAATAGTGAAACTGGACGACAGTTATCTAAAAATAGATCTAAACTAGATAGATTAAATCTAAAATATAATCACAATCTTAACAACAAGCGTGACGCTGTTAGGTTTATTTTATTACATGAATTGCGTTTCTTTGAACACCGATCTGGGTAACCTGTGGCGTGATAAGGAGCTACGGTAACCATGGGGACGATATATCCCGCCCACCGGTGGAGCCGATACCGGATATCCGGATCTAGACTTCCTCCTCCGTGGGCGGGTCATTGTGTACAGTCCGACCAGCAACTTTAAACGCAAGTATTGAGTTGGAGCTTATGTTTTAATTTGCAGACGAGTCTGACGTTGCTCTACTCCCGTTTTCTACACACGACGTGTTTTAATACAGTTTCATGTTTTTAGAGCTTAACCGAAGTTCAACTCGTATGAATTCGCCTTCCTGGCCACAGAAAATATATGCTGCGTGCAGTTCTCGTTTTGTCCACCAGAGGGCAGGCGTTGACCGACTGAATATTGGCGTGTGTGGGAACGTTTTTAATTTGTAACTTATTGTATGAAAAAAATCAAAACGTTAAAAACAGCGGTGTTCGTCTTGTATTGTGGCCTGTAATGTGTAGTTATATATTTTTATTTTTAGAGATTAAGCGAAGTTCAACTCGTTCCTGACCACAAAATATATGCTGCGTGCAGTTCTCGTTTTGCCCACCAGAGGGCAGGCGTTGACTGGCTGTGAATCAAAGCGTGTGTGGGAACGTTTTTAATTTGTAACTTTATTAATATAATTATATTAAAATTAATATTATTATATAATTATTATATTATTATATATTATTATACTTATTAAATAATAATATAATTAATTATTTAATAAGGTGCAGCACATTTCTCCTATAAGAGCACAGACTCCTCCTTGTTCCGCCAGTAACCAATCACAGGGCTTGCCTGTTTTGCCAAAGTCATTTGTCTTGTGGCACGCAGCTGCTCACCTAGCGCAGATAAAGCGTCGTCCGTGTAATTAATGAACCTCTGTTGATTATAATAAACGCAGTTCATCCAGTCTGCGTTCTTCACCAGCCCGATCATTGGGGAGAGAGCTTCAACCCCTCCTGCTCCCTGGTTCCTAGCCTTGTATTTACGGGCTGCTCCCCTGGGTTGTCCTCTACGCTCCGTTTGTTTGGACAAATTCTTCTCTTTACGACCCTTCTGTCCCAACACCTAGGAATACAACGGTCGGGGTTCACGACAAACAAATGCAAATTCCAGATGCCTGTCTTTGTGACGTTCTCACCCAAAGCACAAGGATCAATAGACAGCTGGGAGGAAATGGGCGGGACAATCAGGGTTGAAACTGAGGACACTACAAGTTACACAAGAACAGACAAACTCATCAAACAACAATTCGGATATGTAGATTTTTCCATCACACTACCTTTTATGGCTGGCGCTGAGCCATGTTCCCGTCCCGTCAATACAGTCTGTGGTGATGTTCCAAATGACGTTGCATAACTCCTCCTCCACCCGCCCAACGCCGTCCGCCTCTGTACCTTCTTCACTGTTGTGGAAACATTGTCCTCCCCGTTCCACACGGAGACGAGTCTCTTTAGGGGCTGATAATTCAGCGACCTCATTGGACGGCGTTGTGTCCGTCCCCCGACGTGACCTCAGACAACAGGGCGTGGCGTGGTCAGCGTTACTTCTACGGAGATATGTGCTGTAGTCACGGGGCCCTGTGGAGAGCAGACACTGGGCTGAACACGCCGCCACAACCCAACAGTCATTTAGTTTGCTGCTGGCGTTGGGCTTCCTTCCTGCTCCAGCAGCCGCTGCGTTGTTCCTTCAGTACAGAGATCCCAACGTTATCTAGTGTTTGTTACCCAGAACGCGTCCCGACCACTTCTAGTACACGTCTGACAGTCTTCTGCTGGGATCTGTTTGTGTTCAACCCGTTCAGACCAATTGTTTGACTTTGCCGTCTTGTACGGCCGCTACAGCAGTAGTTGTGGTTTTAGCACAACGACTGTTTTAATGGGCTCATGTTTGATCTGTCTGAGTGTTCTCATTGTTGAAAAATTACTGTTTCTGATTCTGTTCATTACTTCAGAAAGGATTGACTGATTTGTAGTCGTAGGTATATCAGAGTCTACGGTTAATATTTTATTTGCCTTGGTTGTAACATTATCCTCTCCTGGTTTGGTTGTGGGGGTCGTTATTACCTCGTCCTGCCCCCCCCCCCCTTAAACTGCAAAAGACCCGCCTTCTTTGCTGAAGGTCTAGTCAGTGTGTCTGACAGACACGGTCATAGCACTAGAGGAGCAAGTAAAGGACAGCTAGCTTTACCCAGACCGAGGTCCAATCTACTGAAAAATACCATCATTTACACAACTATTTCATTATGGAATGAACGACCAAAAAAACATACGTTCTAGCAAAAATAGCAAATACAACTTTAAAAAGTCTGCAAAAAAATCATGTGGTCCATAATGTATATACATTTTTAATGTTGTCATTTCTTTTTGTAGCCTTCATATCTTTTTTAAAAGTTTTTATTAGTCTATTTCTATTTGAGTTTGACATAAGGTCAAACAAGTGATTGTCTGTTGTCTATATTTGATGTTTGGGACCCAGGAAGACTAGCTCTCTCTCTGGTGTGTTGCTAATCGGGATCCTAATGAATCTAATCTCATCTAAATCATCCTTGTTAGGATTAGGACAAAAGTGATGATCGGAGCCCTGGAGAATAAAATATGTTAATGTGTGAAAATGGACAAATATTGTAGCATAAAAAAAACATGTGATTTACCATCAATAGGTATTTAATATACATTTCAAATTAAAAATGAAATCTTAATAAAACCTGCTCAGGTAACCCTATGGAAGATCTTAAAAGTCTCTTCCTTCTATGGTTTACCAGCATCAACTTTTAGGAAGCCCCATAAAAAGGAGGGGAGACGGGGGGGGGGAGGAGGGGGAGACGGGGGGGGAGGAGGGGGGAGTGGGAGACGAGCGAGAGAGAGAGGAGAGAGAGAGAGAGAGAGAGAGAGAGAGAGAGAGAGAGAGAGGAGAAGAGAGAGAGAGAGAGAGAGGAGAGAGAGAGAGAGAGAGAGAGAGAGAGAGAGAGAGTAAAGAGAGAGAGAGAGAGAGAGTAAAAGAGAGAGAGAGAGAGTAAAAGAGAGAGAGAGAGAGAGAGAGAGTAAAAGAGAGAGAGAGAGAGTAAAAGAGAGAGAGAGAGAGAGAGAGACTATAACTGCCACAGAAACTACAAAAAAGGCCTCCAAACCTCTGGCCCCGGACGAAAACAACTTTGTGTGTGTGTGTGTGTGTGTGTGTGTGTGTGTGTGTGTGTGTGTGTGTGTGTGTGTGTGTGTGTGTATATGTATGTATGTATGTATGTATGTATGTATGTGTGTGTGTGTGTGTGTGTTGTGTGTGTGTGTGTGTGTGTGTGTGTGTGTGGTGTGTGTGTGTGTGTGTGTGTGTGTGTGTGTATTTATGTATGTATGTATGTATGTGTGGTGTGTGTGCGCCCGCCCGCCTGTCCGCCCTTTTTTTTTTCTACAGCCGACACAGAGACACTGAGTGAACCCCCGCGTCTCCCACCACCCCCCTACCACAAACCCAGGGAGGAGGTCCTCCTGGGTGAAGGTGGACCTGAAGGTGTGGATGTGTGTCAGTGTGTCTGAGGACCCTCCTACACCTCGGGACACTCTGTAGAAGGACAGAGTGCCAGCAGGCCGGTCCAGATACACTCCTACTCTGGTAGAGCCAGCGGGGGGGAGAGGGAGGACTGTCTGACTACCGTTATACAGGGCAAAGTAACCACCATCATCACAACGAAGTTTCCAGGACTTGTTATTCCATCCAAGCAGGCTGTCATCACCCTCTCCTCTCCTTGTGATTCCTCTGTATGTCACTCCTATATCAACATCTCCTTTCCTCTCTACCTCCCAATAACAGCGGCCAGTCAGAGCCTCTCTACACAACACCTGGGACCAGGAGTCAAATCTCTCTGGGTGATCCGGATACGGACTGGTCCTCTTCAACCACCGTCACCTTTCTGTTGTCCTCAGACAGAGAGAGGGAGTCTGTGGGCTGTGTTTGGGTCCAGTGTGAGTTCACAGGCATCTGACGGGAGAACAACAAATGATATTATTCATAATTCCCGAGATATTCCAGGTTATTCGCCCAAAATCCCCCCATTCGTTTGCATTGGAAAATTCAAAAAACGCTGATCATGATATTATATTCATTGATATACGCTGATATTATATATATTATATATATTGTATATATTATATAGATATTTATATATTATATTATATAATATCATATTATATATAGAGCTCCAGGAGTCGCAAACGGCAACAATCACTTTCTCCTCCAAGCTGCGGTTCACTGCGGAGTGCAGGGAACGGTTGGCCCGGCTGGTTGAACGCTGATTGGCTGTTTACGTTACTTCACCCACGTTACTTCACCCAGGGAGTGAACGCTGATTGGCTGTCTCACGCGAATACCGCGGCAAGTTGAAATATTTCAACTGCAGCAAAAAATGTTCGCGCTGCGAATCCTCGTGAACGCACTCGCCCGTGACAGGGCAAAATGTCGCGCCGTCAATCAAATCTTGCCGCAGGTTTTGCCGCGACAAATTTCGCCGATTTGCGTCTCTACGTTGAACTTTGTATGGAATCGTGTCGCGCCGTTGCGTTTGGTGTGAACACACAGTTACGTCCTTGCGGACCCTCCTTGCGTCCACCACAAGGGCCTGACGTGCGCCTCCCAAAAAATGTCACCTTCCGTCGAGGCGACGCAGCAGCCAAGGGCTGTGATTGGTCCTTCTCACTAAAACCCGACGTAGAACCATAAAGGTTCACGACTGCGTTGAAGCATCTGCGTGGTCGTTGCGTTGCGTGAACGTTGGACCATAATCAGCCCTTAACTGTTGGACCAGAGAACTGGTAGGTGTGTACACAACACACACACACACACACACACGTATATCTTAGTGCTGTCAATTGATCGCACAATTTGCTGTGATTAATCACGATCAATTGCTTTTTTTCTCTTAAAGGGACACTGTAGCATTTTAAGGAATGTATTAGCTCTTCCCAGGTTTAAAGAGCTAATGAAGGATTACGATTTTTCAAAAGGACTCTGAAGTTGCCTGCTTCCTTATCACAGGTAAGTCAATGTGTCTAAAGTCTAAATTACAAGCCTTTCTCATTGCTTGGTTGTGTAATTCATTACATAGGCAGCATAACAGTAGAACATGTATAGTTAACAGCCTCATTGGTGGATAGCAGCATGGTTAATGGTAAATGAACTGCATTTATACAGCGCATTTCTTGTAACCAGTGGCCACCCAAAGCGCTTTACAATATTGCCTGACATTCACCATTCATACACACACGGGAGCAGGGGGTTGAGCAGGTTAGGCGTCTCGCTCAGGGACACCTCGACACTCAGCTAGGAGGATCCGGGGATCAAACAGCAACCTTGTGGTTACCAGCCAACCCGCTCTACCCCCTGAGCTAAATGCCGCCCTATAGGGATCTAGCATAGGCTGTTGATTGAATAAGGGTTGCATCTCTTGCCTACTACCTCCCACGATCCACTGCCTCTCTGTCCTCTCCCTACCGTTGAATCACCTAATGATGATGATCTGACAATGCACGCACATCGTAAAAATACACAAAAGGAATGTATCACTACTTATTAATTACTACTAATTTATTAATAAATTATTACACATAGTTCATGCGTTATATAAGCACAAAAAAAAAGGGAAAAAAAGTGTGTTTGTTGTGTGTCAAGTTGTAAGTTGTTAACTGATGCTATAGGTTAGACAAACCACATAGTAATGTTACCAATAAAAAACCCAATATAAACATGGCAACATAATTCACTATCTTGCTCGAGGAGTAATTATTCATACATGCTCACACTAATGATTTAATGGAGTTTGAAATTTGTTTGAAATTGCGTACCTCATCATCACCCGAAAGAAAACTTGATGAGGTAGTATTGGATGACATGTTTGTCATAGCTTCTTGGCACATACTGCCTACCGTAGTTGCAACCAGCTTGCAACGTCCATTTCAAAAAGGGAGCACTATTCGTTTGAATGCACTATATAATTTTACCAGGAGATGGGAGTAATTCCTACACAGTGTCCCTTTAAGCTATGTAGCTTCATCAAACATGCTTTCACCTCACTTTACACTGCAGCACTCACAACATTGTCTTCAGGGAAAACATTTTACATGTTTAATTTTGTTCTAATGTAAAATAAATCTTTATATTTAAGAATATTGTAACATTGAATGTACATTTGACAGCCTAAATCAAACCAAACAGACACTTACACTTGAGCTTCATCGTCTCCATGTTCAGTGTCTCCTCCAGCTGATCCAGGGCTCTCCTCAAGGTCCCAACGTATGACGGAGGACGGACCTCCACCGTCGTCCAGTCCCTGGTGGGTGGAGGATCCTTCAGGGATCTGAAGGTCTGGAGGAGGTGGAGGTGGTCTTCAGTGTGTGAGAGCTGCTTCACCTCTGATCTTCTCTTGGTCAGATATTTTATTTCCTGCTCCAGCTCTTTGATGAGGCCTTCAGCTTCTTTCTCTGTGGATTCAGTTTCTCTTTAACCGTTTGGTTGTGATCATCCTGGCACTTTTCAACAGAGCGCTTCAGAGCAGTGAAGACCTGCAAACCATCGGCTATCTCTTTGTCTGCGTCTGCTTTGCTCCGTCCCACTGTGTATCTGATGTCCTTAATCTTTCGTGTCTCTCCTGGATCATCTGCTGAACTTCAGCCTCTATCTTCCCCAGCTGGGCGTCTTCACTTCATATTCCTCCTTTAGAGGTACAACAGGATGGGACTTGTGGTCCATCTCTGTGCATAACTGACACACAAACACCTGTTCAGTCTGGCAGAAGAGCTCCAGAAGTCGTGTCGTGTTTATTACACATCCTGTCCTCCAGACGGTCCATAGGCTCGACCAGCCGATGTTTCTTCAGGCCTGCGGACTCTCTGATGAGGCTCCAGGTGGGTTTGGCAGTAAGACATGAAACACGTCAGGCAGGACTTCACGGCCTTCAGCTGGGTCCCAGTACAGACGTCACAGGGAACTTCTCCTGGTTCAACACAAGGCTGCTCTTTGACTCTTCTAACTGATCAACCATCCCTGATAAGAGGGTATTAACCCGTAAAGCTGGTCTTGTGTGGAAAAGCTCGTTGCAAACAGGACATTTGTACCGGACTTGTCATCCCAGAACGTTGTAATACAGGTTCTACAGAAGTTGTGTCCACATGGTGTGAAGACTGGGCTGTTGAACACATCCAGACAGATGGAACATGAAAGTCCTTCTCAGACCAGGAAGTAGCAGAGGCCATTCCTACAAGACATGGATAACAATAGTAAAATAACAGTTTGAACTTGTTCAAATACAAGGGTTTTATATGTTATATATTTTCTAACAGGAGGTTGGATTAGGACAAATACTGATACTAATGACCTGTCTCTGTACTGTCTATCCCCTACCTGCTCCTTAATGACCTGTCTCTGTACTGTCTAACCCCTACCTGCTCCTTAATGACCTGTCTCTGTACTGTCTAACCCCTACCTGCTCCTTAATGACCTGTCTCTGTACTGTCTAACCCCTACCTGCTCCGTAATGACCTGTCGCTGTCCATCTAACCCCTACCTGCTCCTTAATGACCTGTCTCTGTACCGTCTAACCCTACCTGCTCCTTAATGACCTGTCCTCTCTACTGTCTAACCCCTACCTGCTCCTTAATGACCTGTATCTGTACCGTCTAACCCCTACCTGCTCCTTAATGACCTGTCTCTGTACCGTCTAACCCCTACCTGCTCCTAATGACCTGTCTCTGTACTGTCTAACCCCTACCTGCTCCTTAATGACCTGTCTCTGTACCGTCTAACCCCTACCTGCTCCTTAATGACCTGTCTCTGTACTGTCTAACCCTACCTGCTCCTCAATGACCTGTCTCTGTACTGTCTAACCCCTTACCTGCTCCTTAATGACCTGTCTCTGTGCTGTCTAACCCCTACCTGCTCCTTAATGACCTGTCTCTGTACTGTCTAACCCCTACCTGCTCCTTAATGACCTGTCTCTGTACTGTCCTAACCCCTACCCGCTCCTTAATGACCTGTCTCTGTACCGTCTAACCCCTACCTGCTCCTTAATGACCTGTCTCTGTACCGTCTAACCCCTACCTGCTCCTTAATGACCTGTATCTGTACTGTCTAACCCCTACCTGCTCTTAATGACCTGTCTCTGTGCTGTCTAACCCCTACCTGCTCCTTAATGACCTGACTCTGTACTGTCTAACCCCTACCTGCTCCTTAATGACCCGTCTCTGTACTGTCTAACCCCTACCTGCTCCTTAATGACCCGTCTCTGTACTGTCTAACGCCTACCTGCACCTTAATGACCTGTCTCTGTACTGTCTAACCCCTACCTGCTCCTTAATGACCTGTCTCTGTACCGTCTAACCCCTACCTGCTCCTTAATGACCTGTCTCTGTACTGTCTAACCCCTACCTGCTCCTTAATGACCTGTCTCTGTACCGTCTAACCCCTACCTGCTCCTTAATGACCTGTCTCTGTACTGTCTAACCCCTACCTGCTCCTCAATGACCTGTCTCTGTACTGTCTAACCCCTACCTGCTCCTTAATGACCTGTCTCTGTGCTGTCTAACCCCTACCTGCTCCTTAATGACCTGTCTCTGTACTGTCTAACCCCTACCTGCTCCTTAATGACCTGTCTCTGTACTGTCTAACCCCTACCCGCTCCTTAATGACCTGTCTCTGTACCGTCTAACCCCTACCTGCTCCTTAATGACCTGTCTCTGTACCGTCT
>NW_028178232.1:2500-5017 GCF_964030765.1 Micromesistius poutassou | reverse complement strand
GTCGCCATGGCTACCCCCAGCCCGTCAGGAACCCGCCGTGTCAAATGGCACACTCCCAGGGTGGTCTCCGCTGAGAATAACATCGCGGCCCGATTGGTGGAGACAGAGCGACACGCCGAACCGGGCGACCTGATTGGCTGAGGGACAAGGAGGGGGGGAGGGGGGCAGGGGGGCTGGGGGAGAGGGGGGGGGGGGGGGGGAGAGGGGAGAGAGTGTGTGCTCGGCCTAGCGTGGGCAGAGACAAGCGACTGGCGGGCACAGAGGAGCGCCTGGGCGGCGGCGAGGCGCGGCGGCGGCGGCGGCGGCGAACAAAGGAACGCTGCGACAGACGCCGAGGGTTCAGCCCGGCGGAGAGACGCCACAAGCGCGCGCGCTGCGTGGCGCCGCAGCCAGACAGCTCGTCTGCTCCGCCGGCGGCGGCGGTGGCGCTGCTGGTGGCTCGCTCGCTCGCTCTCTCTCTTTTTTTAAAAATAGCGGCAGGTGGAGAGGCTGGCGAAGAAAGACGGTGGCGGTAACGGCAGTGCAGCATCATATCAATATCGATTAGACTGTTGGAGTGTAGTGCGCTGTCCTTGGGTGCGTCCTCATGCCGGGGCGTATCTCTCTCCTCATCTCGCGTTCTTATCTGCACTCGTGTGTATAATTAGATGAATCGTTTTTTTTTTTTTTTTGTTGTTGTCGTTCGTGAGGTCAGATTCAGGGGTCTCCTCCAATGAGTTGAGTCGGAGGCGCTGTTGGAGGGAGACGGCGTCTGTCTCAGAGAGGGCTTGTCATTGTCAGGTCCCTGGGCTCCATGGCTGAGGCAGTGGTAATGGGGGAAGGGGTTAACGGGGCCAGGTACACAGCAGGTGGTGTGTCTGATGCCTCCCCACCCCCCTCCCCTCCAAGCTGCCCCCACCCAGAGAAACATACAGGGTCACGGCAGGGTGACTACCCCAGTGTGCCAATACAGCTGGGACACAGTCCGTCTGTGTGTGCATGTCGTGTGTGTGTGTGTGTGTTAAGAATAAGCCATCGCATCCAATTGCATCACATCTAGTGGTGCTCTCTATTCCTGTTCTCATCTCCTTCCCTGTCTGCCCCCCCCCCCCCCCTTTCTCAACCTCTCACACTCATGCACACACTCTTACGCACACCCACACCCACACCCACACACACGCACGCACACAGCCAACCACACACCTACTTTATTTTTTCAACTCAAGTCCATGTTCTGTCATCATGATCGGTTGGGATTCCCTGGAATCAATTTGGTTGGGGAAATACCCTCTTAGCGGGTGCAGAAACACACACACGCGCACTTTCAAATACACTCGCAGACACACTGAAGTGCACACACACACACACACATACACACACACACACACCTCCTTGCTCACCGCAGGGAATGTGAGCAGTAATATGAGCTAACCCTTGGCCTGAATGAAGGCCCATTACCATTCACTGCCACCGCAGCGGGCAGTGCAATGGGCTGTTCTGTGGCTAATGTTGGTCTCCTCAGCCGTATTAAGGGCGCCCCGTACGACCGCACCGCACCGCTGCTGTGTCAATGGGCCGCCGCTTGACAAGAGGGGAAACAGGTGTAGTCTGGTTTGAGACCCAAAAAAAGGAATAGAAGGAATTAAAGCCTAAAATGAAATGGTTCACTTGTGGTTGCATGCTGTATTTTTACTTTTATATGTGCCTAAGTGGCTGTATTTAAAGGTTATTCGACACAGGCATTCATAAACTTCTGGTGGTTCACTCAGTGCAAAAATCATTTCTCTTATGAGGACATTCAGTGCCGTGCTAATAAGTGCTGTTCACTCACCTGAGCACCTGATGTTAAACCGCTGAATGATAGTGAAATTGCAGTGTCCCTTTGTTTCTCTGTAATTTGCTTTAATTGTTGGAGCATTAGGGAGGTTCTCTTTTGCATTCATTTAAAACTGTAGCAAGTTAGCTCTCATATCGCGGTATGACATAAAATACAAGTATCCTATGTTTAATTCACTCTTTGTGTTCTCCTGTGTGTGTTCCAGGACCTGTCAGGCTCCATCGATGACCTTCCCACAGGGACGGAGGTCGTTCCCGGGTCTGCTGTCGCCGGTGGTGCTGGTGGTGGTGCTGGTGGAGCTGGTGGAGGAGCTGCTGGTGGTGGTGGTGGTGGTGGTGGCGGTGGCGGCGGGGGTGGGGGTCCCCCCAGCAGCAGCAGTAGCAGCAGCAGCAGCAGCAGCAGCCAGGGCGAGCCGGGGGGCACCAGCAACCCGGCCCGGTCCCCCTTCTCTCCCCACGCCTCGCCTCACCTCTCGGGGCAGCCGGGCGGGCCGTCCCCCTCCCCGGTGGGCTCCCCGGCGGGCTCCACCCAGTCCCAGCACTCCCAGCGGTCGGGCTCCGGGCCCATCTCCCCCGCCAACGGCCCCCCGGCCAGCGCCAACGCGGCAGCAGGTAGGAAGCGCCCTGGTCCCGTCCCCGTTCTCCAAGCACGCCCTCTGCATCGTAAGGAACAGAGCTTTACGCGCGTTTCAGGTGATGTGT
>NW_028178233.1:7500-11567 GCF_964030765.1 Micromesistius poutassou | reverse complement strand
GGGGGTCTCTAAACAGCCTCTGGGGGGGGGGGTCTCTAAACAGCCTCTGGGGGGGGGGTCTCTAAACAGCCTCTGGGGGGGGGGTCTCTAAACAGCCTCTGGGGGGCGGGGTCTCTAAACAGCCTCTGGGGCGGGGTCTCTAAACAGCCTCTGGGGGGGGGGTCTCTAAACAGCCTCTGGGATGTGGGGTCTCTAAACAGGACTTCCTGTGTGCAGGGGGACCCCAGGAAGCCCAAGGGCAAAATGTCCGCCTATGCGTACTTCATCAAGACCTGCCGCCAGAGCACGAGAAGAAGACCCCCGAGGTTCCTGTGAACTTCACCATGTTCTCCAAAAAGTGTTCAGAGCGGTGGAAGGTGAGAACCAGTCCTTAGAACCGGCCAGACGGTGCTCTGGAGCCATACCCCTCCAGTCTGTTCTGTGTGCTGATCCTTGTGCCCTCTCTAGACCATCTCCAGTCTGTTCTGTGTGCTGATCCTTGTGCCCTCTCTAGACCATCTCCAGTCTGTTCTGTGTGCTGATCCTTGTGCCCTCTCTAGACCATCTCCAGTCTGTTCTGTGTGCTGATCCTTGTGCCCTCTCTAGACCATCTCCAGTCTGTTCTGTGTGCTGATCCTTGTGCCCTCTCTAGACCATCTCCAGTCTGTTCTGTGTGCTGATCCTTGTGCCCTCTCTAGACCATCTCCAGTCTGTTCTGTGTGCTGATCCTTGTGCCCTCTCTAGACCATCTCCAGTCTGTTCTGTGTGCTGATCCTTGTGCCCTCTCTAGACCATCTCCAGTCTGTTCTGTGTGCTGATCCTTGTGCCCTCTCTAGACCATCTCCAGTCTGTTCTGTGTGCTGATCCTTGTGCCCTCTCTAGACCATCTCCAGTCTGTTCTGTGTGCTGATCCTTGTGCCCTCTCTAGACCATCTCCAGTAAAGAAAAGGGGAAGTTTGAGGACCTGGCCAGCAGGACAAGGTCCGCTTCGACAACGAGATGCAGCATTTCGCTCCTGGCAGGAAGAAGGGGCAGAAGAAAGACCCCAACGCGCCCAAGAGACCGCCGTAAGGAAATGTGAAACAACGTAGAATTATAGTCTATTTAAAACCTATGAAATGGGTTAGGTTAGCACTAACCCAGGTTAGGTTAACACTAACCCGTTGGGTTGGGTTAGCACTAACCCATTGGGTTAGGTTAGCACTAACCCAGGTTAGGTTAACACTAACCCGTTGGGTTGGGTTAGCACTAACCCAGGTTAGGTTAACACTAACCCGTTGGGTTAGGTTAGCACTAACCCATTGGGTTAGGGTTAACACTAACCCGTTGGGTTGGGTTAGCACTAACCCGTTGGGTTAACACTAACCCATTGGGTTAGGGTTAGCACTAACCCAGGTTAGGTTAACACTAACCCGTTGGGTTGGGTTAGCACTAACCCATTGGGTTAGGTTAGCACTAACCCAGGTTAGGTTAACACTAACCCGTTGGGTTGGGTTAGCACTAACCCATTGGGTTAGGTTAGCACTAACCCAGGTTAGGTTAACACTAACCCGTTGGGTTGGGTTAGCACTAACCCATTGGGTTAGGTTAGCACTAACCCAGGTTAGGTTAACACTAACCCATTGGGTTAGGGTTAGCACTAACCCATTGGGTTAGGGTAGCACTAACCCGTTGGGTTAGGTTAGCACTAACCCAGGTTAGGTTAACACTAACCCATTGGGTTAGGGTTAGCACTAACCCATTGGGTTAGGTTAACACTAACCCATTGGGTTAGGGTTAGCACTAACCCATTGGGTTAGGGTAGCACTAACCCGTTGGGTTAGGGTTAGCATTCATTCTGTGCCGTCTGCCTCCCCTCCTCTCCCCTCCTCCTCCACCCTCCTCTTTTAGCTCTGGCTTCTTCATCTTCTGTGCGGACCACCGGCCAAAGATCAAGGCGGTGCACCCCACTCTGGGCATCGGAGATGTGGCTAAGAAACTCGGGGAGCAGTGGAACAACCTGACAGATGCCAACAAGCAGCCATACCTGCAGAAGGCCAACAAGCTCAAGGACAAGTACCAGAAGGTACGCTAACGCGCTGAAACCACCTTCTGCACTGAGGTGTAAACGTGGGGCTGTTGTCTCTACTCTGAGGTGTAAACGTGGGGCTGTTGTCTCTCTACTCTGAGGTGTAAACGTGGGGCTGTTGTCTCTACTCTGAGGTGTAAACGTGGGGCTGCTTGTCTCTACTGAGGTGTAAACGTGGGGCTGTTGTCTCTCTACTCTGAGGTGTAAACGTGGGGCTGCTTGTCTCTCTACTCTGAGGTGTAAATGTGGGGCTGTTGTCTCTACTCTGAGGTGTAAACGTGGGGCTGTTGTCTCTACTGAGGTGTAAACGTGGGGCTGTTGTCTCTACTCTGAGGTGTAAACGTGGGGCTGTTGTCTCTACTGAGGTGTAAACGTGGGGCTGTTGTCTCTCTACTCTGAGGTGTAAACGTGGGGCTGTTGTCTCTCTACTCTGAGGTGTAAACGTGGGGCTGTTGTCTCTCTACTCTGAGGTGTAAACGTGGGGCTGCTTGTCTCTACTGAGGTGTAAACGTGGGGCTGTTGTCTCTCTACTCTGAGGTGTAAACGTGGGGCTGCTTGTCTCTACTGAGGTGTAAACGTGGGGCTGTTGTCTCTACTCTGAGGTGTAAACGTGGGGCTGCTTGTCTCTCTACTCTGAGGTGTAAACGTGGGGCTGTTGTCTCTACTGAGGTGTAAACGTGGGGCTGTTGTCTCTACTGAGGTGTAAACGTGGGGCTGCTTGTCTCTCTACTCTGAGGTGTAAACGTGGGGCTGCTTGTCTCTACTGAGGTGTAAACGTGGGGCTGTTGTCTCTCTACTCTGAGGTGTAAACGTGGGGCTGCTTGTCTCTACTGAGGTGTAAACGTGGGGCTGTTGTCTCTCTACTCTGAGGTGTAAACGTGGGGCTTCTTGTCTTGCAGGACGTTGCCGACTACAAGTCTAAGGGAAAGGTGGGGGGAGGAGCCAGCCTGGCACAACAACAACAAACACAACAGCAACAACACACCATGATGAATAACGATGATGAAGACGAGGATGAAGACGAGGATGACGACGAGGATGACGATGATGATGATGACGAATAGGAGCTTATTTTTCTCTTTCTCTTGGTTAATGGTAATTTATACACTAAAGGATTGTTGTTACTGGTAAGGCTTTTCTGGAAACAATATTTCCAATTGATGCCCCAGGGTTGGGGAAACAGGAGGCGACGGTTGTGATCAACCACCAACTATTGGCCTGGTGGTTGTTGGTCCAAACGGATTCAGGCCTGAATCAACTCAACTAATTAGCATATCTTAATGTGTTCCTCGCTCCTCGCACTGTTTTCCCAACGCATCAAGTAGCATCCATTCTTGCATTTAACCAGTGGAGGTGTTACAACAGATGTTCAACAACAAATGTTTATAGTGATGTGTGTTATTGTAAAATGTATTCCAACCTATATTTTATTTTTGTTTTTAATTGTAAGGACAATTTCAATTGTTTCTTCAAATTGCTAGCTGGAAGTTTGTGTGATATTATGTGTGTGTGTGTGTGTGCGTGTGTTAGGTTTTGTGTGTTTGTTAACTGACTGAATACTTCTAAATGATATCTCTGGGAGTAAACTAGAATTTGGCCCTGTGACTTTGTGCTGGGAGAAAGATTACACTCAAAGCACATGCTTAAGGTTATAATAATAAAACATAACTTTACATAACCTGGATGGTTTTTGGGATACTGGACCACAACTAATTAATGGCATTACTAGAAGCCTACTCTTTACATTATCATTGTACGTTTAGTTCAGCCTACGTGTGTCACATTTAATCTTTCAGTATTTTCTGGCCCTTCAAAAATATAAAAACGCTGACAAGGAAAAAATCTGTAAGGTAAAAGAAGTGGTGAAGAACCATGAGGTCATTAAAGCCGGAGCAGAGGCATCACCGCAAGGGAGCACATTAGAGATGGAGTCAACAAATGTGTGAGGGTTGATCTTTAATTAAAGGAGGTTCGTCTCCCTTCCATTGTTAACATTCTGGTCAAAAAATCGACAAAAAAT
>NW_028178233.1:0-2500 GCF_964030765.1 Micromesistius poutassou | reverse complement strand
TACCAGTTCACACCAGCACCACTACCAGTTCACACCAGCACCACTACCAGTTCACACCAGCACCACTACCAGTTCACACCAGCACCACTACCAGTTCACACCAGCACCACTACCAGTTCACACCAGCACCACTACCAGTTCACACCAGCACCACTACCAGTTCACACCAGCACCACTACCAGTTCACACCAGCACCACTACCAGTTCACACCAGCACCACTACCAGTTCACACCAGCACCACTACCAGTTCACACCAGCACCACTACCAGTTCACACCAGCACCACTACCAGTTCACACCAGCACCACTACCAGTTCACACCAGCACCACTACCAGTTCACACCAGCACCACTACCAGTTCACACCAGCACCACTACCGGTTCACACCAGCACCACTACCGGTTCACACCAGCACCACTACCGGTTCACACCAGCACCACTACCAGTTCACACCAGCACCACTACCAGTTCACACCAGCACCACTACCAGTTCACACCAGCACCACTACCAGTTCACACCAGCACCACTACCAGTTCACACCAGCACCACTACCAGTTCACACCAGCACCACTACCGGTTCACACCAGCACCCTCACCAGCACCCACACCAGCACCACTACCAGTTCACACCAGCACCACTACCAGTTCACACCAGCACCACTACCAGTTCACACCAGCACCCACACCAGCACCCACACCATATCTAAATGTCGTAATGTTCAACACTAAATCCTTTGTCTCATGGGATCATTCTATTCGTGTGTGTGTGTGTGTGTGTGTGTGTGTGTGTGTGTGTGTGTGTGTGTGTGTGTGTGTGTGTGTGTGTGTGTGTGTGTGTGTGTGTGTGTGTGTGTGTGTGTGTGTTCAGTGTGAGCTGAGTGCTCTGGAGGGGATGGCTGCCTGCATGACGCACTACCCCCGCGCCTGTGGCTCACTGCGGGTAAGAGACGCTCCGGACCCCCTCACACCACCACCTGTCTGTCTGCTGCACAGCCCGTCTGTCTGCTCCAGTCTCACTGCTCTCTCCATGCTCTCACAGGACAAACTGGGGGGATTTTTTCTGGCTAAGATCAGCAGCACCAACCCGACCACACAAGAGGTGGGTCTCAATGTAACGCTGTAATAACACGAGGTGTCCACCAGATGGCCTGTCTCAATGTAACGCTGTAATAACACGAGGTGTCCACCAGATGGCCTGTCTCAATGTAACGCTGTAATAACACGAGGTGTCCACCAGATGGCCTGTCTCAATGTAACGCTGTAATAACACGAGGTGTCCACCAGATGGCCTGTCTCAATGTAACGCTGTAATAACACGAGGTGTCCACCAGATGGCCTGTCTCAATGTAACGCTGTAATAACACGAGGTGTCCACCAGATGGCCTGTCTCAATGTAACGCTGTAATAACACGAGGTGTCCACCAGATGGCCTGTCTCAATGTAACGCTGTAATAACACGAGGTGTCCACCAGATGGCCTGTCTCAATGTAACGCTGTAATAACACGAGGTGTCCACCAGATGGCCTGTCTCAATGTAACGCTGTAATAACACGAGGTGTCCACCAGATGGCGTGCCGGTGCTACGGCCGGCTCCCCTGCCTGGGAGGGGCATTGGAGCGAGGGGTGGGGACCAGCAGAGCAGAGGCCTGGGCCAATCAGCTCCACTGCCTGCTGGCCTCGGCCAATAGCACGCTGGCTCAGATCTACCAAGGCGCTGAAGCAGGTGCGGTCTGTTGACGTCTAGTGAAGGAAGTGTCTTAGGCCACAGCGTTGTGATTGGTCGATACCGTGCCCTGGGCGGAGCCTCTCCTCCTCTCCCTGACTCTCCTCCTCTCCCCTCCTCTCCTCTCTCCTCCTCTCCCTGACTCTCCTCCTCTCCCCTCCTCTCCTCTGTCCTCCTCTCCCCTCCTCTCCTCTCTCCTCCTCCTCCTCCTCCTCTCCTCCTCTCCCTCCTCCTCCTCCCTCCTCTCCTCCTCCTCTCCTCCTCTCTCCTCTCTCCTCCTCTCCCCTCCTCTCCTCTCTCCTCCTCCTCTCCTCCTCTCCCCTCCTCTCCCCTCCTCTCCTCCTCTCCTCCTCCTCTCCCCTCCTCTCCTCTCTCCTCCTCCTCTCCTCTCTCCTCCTCCTCTCCTCCTCTCTCCTCCTCTCCCCTCCTCTCCTCCTCTCCTCCTCTCCCCCTCCTCTCCTCCTCCCCTCCTCTCTCCTCCTCCTCTCCCCTCCTCTCCTCTCTCCTCTCCTCTCCTCCTCCTCTCCCCTCTCCCCTCCTCCCCTCCTCTCTCCTCCTCTCCTCCTCTCCCCTCTCTCCTCCTCTCCTCCTCTCCTCCTCTCTCCTCCTCTCCCCTCCTCTCCTCTCTCCTCCTCCTCTCTTCCTCTCCCCTCCTCTCCTCCTCCTCCTCTCCTCTCTCCTCCTCTCCTCTCCTCTCTCCTCCTCCTCCTCTCCTCTCCTCTCCCCTCCTCTCCTCCTCTCCTCCTCTCTCCTCCTCCTCTCCCCTCCTCTCCCCT
>NW_028178234.1:0-29159 GCF_964030765.1 Micromesistius poutassou | reverse complement strand
TGCACGCGCACGCGCACACTGGGCGCGCGTGTGTGTCAAATGGGAATAAGGGGAGAAAATGTCTTCAAGGCGGAAAAATATGTGGAATTCACTCTGTTTCCACTAATATGAATTCCCAGCGAAATGTCTGCCAAAGTAGGTCAATGGGATTTAGAAAAGTTTGTGCTGTTTTTCTGGTTTTTTTTTTCAAATCGTCGCTCTTGTCAATGGAACACGGGGAAAGTGATTATAGGAGAAGAAGGGAGGGTGATGAGTGTGAGGCTGAGAGAGGGGGAGAGAGAGAGGGAGAGGGGGGAGAGAGGCACTAGAGACAAACAGGAGCGGACCGGGGGAGTCCTTCATCACCAGGTGAGGGATGTTGAAATGTCGAAAAGGTGAAAGGAAAGTTATCAGTGTTTGGCGAGATGAAGAGGGTGCCTGCCGTCCTCTTCATCTTGATAACAAAGCAGCAATCTAATTACAACATTTCCCCTGGGAATATGCATATGAAGGCAATCAGTAAATAGAAAAGGTAATTATTTGCCAGGAGTCGTAGCCTTTTATACCTGTAAGCAACGTGGCAATCCGGTAGATCTCCATTTTCGCATAATTCATTATGAAGATAGTTTATTAGCCGCTAAATTATTTAGCTAATTTATAATAGCTAAATGAGTTCCTCGCTTTTCTGAATATTTTATCGAGGGCTGGCAAAATGTAACCGGTTAAGTTTGGTCCAATACAAATGGAGGATCCCTGGGTAATTTGCCAGAATGTTCCGCGGGGTAAATCTCTGCCAGGGCGAACGTGATTGAATGTTACAATTAAACGTACTAATTCATTGTCAAAAGCAACTTATCTACACACATGATATATTTGGCGCTTAATTGGAAAGCACGTTTAGAAAAGGTTTTTTTTCTTCGGCGACATTCTCCATCGCGGCCCTAATCAAAATAAATTCCGGCCGCCCATAATAAATTGAAGTTGAGTATTCGTGGTCGGGGCCTATTAAAGACACTGTACCGTTGCATTATTTAAATGCTAATTAATGTTTCAGCTTCCCAACCTGCAGTACTAGGCTCAGACTATTCAACGGCGCTCACAATTGGCTAATTGCGACATTCCAGTTAATTTCCATTCCGTCAAATGAGCACCAGGGGTGGTTTCGTCATCCATGGACGACCGCGGCCCACCGCACGCCGTTAGCCAACGTTTTCAAATGTCCGCCATTGACCGGAATGACACGACTTCTCTTTGAGAACGAAGCCGCCAAAATTCGTTCAAACGGCGTTCTTTCTGATTTTGGACACACTGTGGGTTTATGGTAGAATGCCGGTGAAAAACATTGCAGAATTCAAAGCCAAGCTTGTGGAAACAGGTTTCAAACGCGTGTTTAGTTTACTCCCGTCCATGTTGTTGCATTCATAACCATGCAGGGACAAAGAGACCCGCCGATACAATAGGCCTCACTGTGCTCCTCGGCCCTTATATACAGTATATAGAGATATCAGTCCAAGTTAGTGTTTCAAAGAGTCTGTAAAGAAGTTCCAGGCTGGCTGCCTGTGGCATTATTCATGCTCCCACAATAGTTTGTTATTCATTACGAGACAAAGCACAATCCAGTCAGCTTGACATAGATGGAAGAGGGCCACCAGGGCATAACTCACATCTGTTCAAAACAATGTGCACAGGAACTGGATGGCACGATCCACCATGCTTATTAATGCAAACAAACTCTCCCAACACAGAATATAAATGACATTTTACTTCACATAGCAGCATAAATATTAATTGTATTAAGCATGTGATGTATTGTAGTTTGGGCACAGCTTTAGTTGTTTGTTACTTAAATTGGATCCATTATATTTACCAAGCACCGCACTGTGTCAGGGTGTATTTAAACTGAGTCCAACTCAGTGTAAATATTCTGAGTTGCAGTACCCTGGTGTACCACAAAGCGGTGCTGTTTGTTTAAAATTGGTCTAAATGCCATAACGTGAATGTCCAGTGGCGGCGAGTCCAGGGGCACCGTTTATAGTTTATACTAAGTGTAGTTATAGAGTAAAACTAAAGATTGAATTCTGGGTAAAGATATATAGAAACTGTATTTTTTAAGGCAGTGTGAATCAAGAAGAATGTTAGAAATGACTGAACATAAATGCAGTACATTTAGTATTTTAGCACATTTTATTACAAGGAATAACATTGGTTTCTTATAATGAATTCAAAAAACATTTTCGAAGCTGATTTCCGTGCACTGTGGAGTTTCTTCACTCTGAACAAAGACCTTATCTGAATACTTAACTTAACAGATTAATTGGAAATTGGGCAGAAAGTGTTTTGTTGAATCAAAATGATTGTTTTTTTGGGAGACTTTGTCTCACCTCCAAGTGTGTGTGTGTGTGTGTGTGTGTGTGTCTGTCTCTGTGTGTGTTTTCCACTGGTCTGCTAGCTGGTGAGTTCCCGACGGGCCCGGGCCTGTGACCTGTGCTCCGAGATGATGGCTGCGTACTCCCGCCCCGACCGGTACATGGTCCGGGCGCGCTCCTCGTCGGAGAAGTCGACGTGGAACAGGCCGAACCGGACGCTGTACCCGTCGGCCCACTCAAAGTTGTCCAGGAGAGACCAGGCGAAGTAACCGCGGACGTCCACCCCGTCCTCTTCGATCGCTGCAGAGAAACACGCGACAAAGAACGCAAGTAGACTTACCACTATGAACGGTCTGAATGACTGGGAGGAGATCCAGGCTTAAACAGGCTCTAAAATTAAGGTTGTGTGTGTGTGTGTTAGGGTTAGGTGTGTGTGTGTGTGTGTGTGTGTGTGTGTGTGTGTGTGTGTGTGTGTGTGTGTGTGTGTGTGTGTGTGTGTGTGTGTGTGTGTGTGTGTGTGTGTGTGTGTGTGTGTGTGTGTGTGTACGCCAGTCAGTCTGTCAGTCAATTAAGGTGAGGCTTAATTGTATAGTTCAACGTATGTTGAACTACGACGCAACAGGATTGTTGTTTCTCAGTGAATTTGTTAAAAAAATTTAATTTGAAGACTTTGTTCAGGCATAACTGATCGTAAATCGTAAATCGGCAATCGTGAAACACACAAAACTAAAACGGCGGGCGACGTACTCGACGTACGGCGTTCCTCGTCAGCCGAGCCGCTATAGAGGCCTTTCCTCAAGCGTCCGTTACCTTTGGCCACCTCCCCGATGGTCTCCCGGTAGAAGCCGGCGCGCTCGGCGTCATCCATCAGCACGCCGCCCGTCTGCGCAAAGCCGTTCTCCGTGACGTAGACGGCGGGGTGGTTAAAGGTTGCCTGTAAAGTCAGCCACAGCCACCGCGGCGGCGGCGGCAAACGATCAATCAAGCGCCCTTTCGGCGAACAAAAACAAAAAGACAAAAAAGGGCCCCTCCGCCCCCCCCCCCCCACCCACCCCACACTCTCTGAGCGGGCGGCGTTTAAGCGCTGTGTTTCCACGGTGCCCGGGCTCAAACTAATGGCGTGTGACAAGTCACAACACCAGGAAATTGCTCGTTGGCAAAGCGTTTTCACTCGAATAACTGCCTCTGTGACGGCGCTAATGAAGCAGCGATGTGTTTGTGTGTGGGGGGGGGGCCCGCCGGAGAACAATACAGAACGTCGACCACACACACCGACGGAGAATCAATAGAAAGATGCTTGACTAATGTCTGTTTGTTTTCATTTAGTTAGCGGCCATTTGTCTCCTTCTAAAGGTGACTGATCGCCGTCTTTAACAACGAAGGCCAGAGCGGCTCCCCTCCTTTTTTTCTCCCCCCCACAACCGCTCTTCTGTTGTCATGACGACGCGGGCAGGCGGGCGGGCAGGCGTGGGAGCCGACGGCTTACCCCCGTTGGCTCCCAGAGTTAACGAATCACTCCCCAGCTTTTTTTTTAACGGCGTGTGCACCTTGATGTACCTTGATGTACTTGAGCAGCTGCCTGAGGCCGCGGGGGGCCACGGCCAGCCAGGGCACCCCGCACAGGGGCCAGGCCGGGTCCACCACGCCCTCGGCCCCCAGGTCCTTCTTCATGCTGGGGGCCCCCCCGCCGCTGCTGCTGCCGCCGCCGCCGCCGCCGCCGCCGCCTTCCTTGGCTCTCCGGACCTTGCGAGAGGTGTAGTAGTTCAACGCAAAGAAGTCGGCCGTGCCCAGGAGCCCCGGCTGGTCCTCAGCGAAGCGGGGCAGCCGCGTGGGCGCGCCGTCGGGCCCCGCGCTCCGCCCGTCGACGGCCGCCCTCATGACCTCGGGGTAGTCCCCGCTGATGAACAGGGGCCAGGCGAACCAGCCCAGAGTGAAGGCCAGGTAGCGGTCGGTGGCGGCGGCGTCCTCGGCGCTGCCGGGGTCCAGCGGCTCGGCCCAGTCGCTGTTGATCGCCATGGACACCAGCCCGCCCTGCTGGCGGCGGTAGTGGCTGTCGTAGCTGTGCCAGGCCAGGGCGTGCGCCCGCAGCATGTTGTGGGCCACCCGGTACGCCGCCGCGCCCGGATCCCGGACGCCGGGCGCGTGGACGCCGTCCTCGTGGCCCAGCTTGGCGCAGACGTACGGCTCGTTGAAGGTGAGCCACAGCCTCACGCGGTCGCCGAACGCGCCGAAGCAGAAGCGGGCGTACGCGTCGAAGAGGGCGGGCGTGCCGGGCGACTGCCAGCCCCCCCCGTCCTGCAGGGCCCGGGGCAGGTCGAAGTGGTACAGCGTGACCATGGGGGTCACGCCGCGGGCGACCAGGCCGTCCAGGAGCCGGTTGTAGTAGCGCACACCTGCGGAGCGCGGACACATGGCACACGGTCAGGACGGGAGGGGTCCCTGGTTGTTTGTGGTTCCCTTCCTCTAGGGGTAGATCCCGTAAGGTGTCTGTGGGGGGGGGGGGGGGGGGAAGCAGCCTCACCTGGCTGACTCTGATTGGGACTCTGGGGCTGGGGGGGAGGCTGCACACCTGTCGCTCGTTGCTCGAGTCACTGCCGCGCACGGGTTAAAGCAACCGTCTCCACACACACCCAGAGAGACCTCCTGCATGGCAGCGGAGCACCCTTTGCCACTGGTCATTAACCACCCTGTGTCCTTTATGTCTGGAGGAAAAGTCACCTTGGTGGCGTGTAGTCGGTAGCGGGTTGACTGGTCACCGGAAGGTTGCTAGTTCAATCCCCGGGCTCCTCCTAGCTTGAGTGTCGAGGTGCCCCCTGAGCAAAACAACCTCACCCTAACTGCTCCTGACGAGCTGGCTGTGGCCCTGCGTGGCTGACTGAATGTAGTCATGGACTGCGCTACAGTGCCCCACAGCGTGGGAGAGGTCAGTGTCAAGTGGACTACGAGCCTTTTTGATTGACGTGTCCGGTGGTCCCGTCGGGGAGGAGGCGGGACCAGGAGAGTGACAGGCGGTAGTGGGTCAGGCCCAGCTCCTCGATGCAGCGCAGGTCCTCCTCCCAGAACTCGTAGCTGTTGCAGGAGACGTCCCCGTCGTGGCGCTCGCACACTCGGCTGTCCTCGCGGTGGCAGAACGCGTCCCAGATGCTCTCCCCTTTGCCGTCGGCGTCCCAGCCCCCTGCGTGGACACACACACACACACACAGATGGACTCGGGTTAGAACAAACGAAGAACAGAGGCGGTGGTTCACCCGGTAGAGTGTGGTCCTTTGCTGCATGTCCTCCCCTCTCTCTCCCATACCTACCTGTCTTACTCTACGATAAAAAGGATAAAACCTTAAAAAAAAATCTGAACAATTTTTTTATTTAAAAAAATAAGAATCCCTGCATGGAAATAGCACGTTTATAAGTATGTGATAGCATTTCTTTTTTGGTTGAGGTCCCGATGAAAAACTAATTTTAGTCCTTTGTGGTGTCGTTGTTTTGGGCCGTATGACTCGGAGACTGGTAAATGTTCCACACGTGGTTTATTCAGAGACACAAGGTAGACAAGCTAGCTTCTGGAGGTGGTTCACTCTCGAACACAGGTAGGAATTCAGTTTATATTGGAAACGGGCGAAATGGTAAATAAGCCTTTGGTCTAGCAGGGTGAAAAGGGTAATGAGGCCAGACTTGTTGGGTCTAAAACTTATCTCTAACTCATAAAACTGTATACGGTGTTGTGTTGACCACTCTGTGCGTAGAATAATAAGCTATTCAGGACTGGTGTTATAGCAATACAAATGATTGGTCCAAATAAAGCATTGAATTAATAAATTGACATCAGCCCGTAGAGTTAACCCAACTTTTCTCTCTATGTCCGTTGGTGTGTGTGTGTGTGTGTGTGTGTGTGTGTGTGTGTGTGTGTGTGTGTGTGTGTTTATATCGCGGTATCTGAAGCCTCCATACCTTCTATTTGATAGGCAGCCGTGGCTGCTCCCCACGCAAAATCCTCTGGAAACATGTTTATACTCCGGTCATCACTGGGGTTGATGTTTATTATGATAACCTCCTGCAGAACTGTACGGATGCGTCTGGAGTTTGACAGGATGCACGCTTCCGATTGGACCGCGTCTTTTTCCTTTGCGCGTGCGCACTGCGCATTTTAAATTGTAAATACGGTAAAGAAAAAAAAATATATAAATAATATCTAATAATAACAAAAGACGTAGTTTGATGACATTTAAGGGAGCGTGGGAACATGGGAGGTGTTGTCTTCATCACCACGGCGGGTTACAACCCTTTCTTAAATCATGTTCACCAACGAGTTAATTATTCACCTTTTAGTCAGGTGAAGTTTAGTCACGTGATTTCATTCTAATGACATTGAAGCCAATAAAATCAATCAATCAATCAATCAATCAATCAATCAATCAATCAATCAATCAATCAAAAATGTTCCATAAGCTGTGTCGACTCCCAAAACAGCTGTAGATCATTAAATGGGAATTGTTAATGGGAACTTTAAACTGTTGTTATCCGTTATCAACCATACAAGAGTTTGAAAAAGGGTTGAAATAGTTGTAATTATTTTTTTTATAAATTGGAAAGTTATTAGATATTCAACAGACATCTGCGCTCTGAATCTCACCGCTGTGACCCGGGGACTGAAGACTGGTGCCCGGTGCGAGTCCCGTGTGTCCGGTGGTCTTCCTCCACGCCCAGCAGAGGGCGCTGGTCTCCCCCCGGCAGCGGTGCTGGGACCCAGGCTGACCTGGGGCCGCTGGCTCGTTCCTCCACAAACCAGACACAAAACAAGGTAACACTTTACAATAACCATAGTTTATAAATGGTAAATAGACCATTTATAAATGGTTAATAGACCATTTATAATGATAGTTAAATATTAATAAATGGTCTATTTACCATTTATGATTGGTCTTGCTGTTTATAAATGATGATTAAACATTAGTAAACTTAGTAAACTATCTGTTTACCTATTATAAATGGTCTATTTAACCATTTATAAATGGTCTATTTACCATTATAATTGGTCTATAAGCTGTTAACCATTTATAAATGGTCTAATAACCATACATAAATGGTCTATTTACCATTTATAAACTATGGTTATTGTAAAGTGTTACCCAAAACAATGATGTATATCACTTGATTTAATGAAATGGAATTATTAAAAGGGAAATAATATAATTGTCATTTTACAAATACACGCCTGGGTTTCAGATTGTCTTTGTATTTTGCAGTGTATTCAGCATGCTTAAACTTTCCTTCAGCTTTCTATGTTGAGTCTACAGGGTTCTCATGTGCGGCTCGCTGTTTCCTGTATTAGTTGTTCTAATATGTGGCAATAAACAATGTTTTTTCACACACACACACACACACACACACACACACACACACACACACACACACACCAGCTGGTTCTAGGCCTGTGCGTGGCTGACAGTCCTTTATGTTGGCATTGTGTGAATATGACTGGAACTGTCTCGTTTGCGATACAATGCTCTTGCTATTAAGTCAAGTCTATTCTAAGTATAGTATAACTTAGAAGCAGCTCAGAGCTCAACGGAGATGGCCTATGTTACCAGTGTTCCAGGCCTGTCCATGTTTGAAATTTGTGTTCAATTCCAGTTGAGGAATTTGCAGACCTGGGTTCAAGTCCCACCAAGAACATGCTCTGTACTATTTTGGGAACAATGTCATGTAATTTGACCCTTGGGGGAGTGGGGGCTATAAATCCTTATCTCACCTAGGGCGCCAAAATGTCTAGTCCTGTCCCTGTCCGGGTTCAACTCACAACTAGAATGCGCTCTGTGTGATGACAACTTTAAACAACTAACAATATCATGTGAATTGAGATTCAATAATTAACTCTGACTGGATAACCCCCCCCCAGTAGCTCAGTGGCACCATTGCTAGAGCTGTTGGAGATCAATAAACAATGTAATATGATTGTAAGGTACATAATAAATAATCTTGCAGGATCCAAGTCTGTGTTTCAGTGGAGCAGGTGATAGAGCTGTTGAGGATCTGTTCTGGAGACACAGGTTTGATTCCTGCAATGGGGGGGGGGGGTTGTGGGAATCACTGTCTGGTGAATGGCTGAGTGGTTGTGAATGGATGTTTGTGAATGAGTTCATTTAAAGCTATTGAATATTCTGGATCCTGCTAAGTTATAACCTTCACAGCTCACTCAAGCCTTATTTCCATAACCTTGTGGCTTAACCAATGTCAACTATATATATGTATATACTTAGTTGTTTTTGGGAAGGCCACAGGGTGTGGAGATGGTAGAGGGTAACTTGAGAGAAGGACAGCTGAACCAGCAGCAGAAGTTCAGAGACTGTTTCTTCATCAATCAGGGTAAATACAGGGCATTGCCAGTGCATCATTGTGTGTGATGTAAATTATAAACTCAGACCGAATGATCCAGTGTCTCAGTGGTCCGATGAACAATAAAGCCTGGTCTGGGTGAAACCAGATGAGAAATTGTATTCTACAACTACTGCAAAGTTCCCTGGTTCTTTTCTACATTATTAAACTCCACAAACATGTTTTGTTGATACATTTTAAATACTCAGACTGTTTTTAAATCCCACATTTCAAATACCCAACTCATATTGCCTCCTTGCTAATCATTTACCAAATGAATGTGAAACTATTTCAACTTTTCTAGAGACTCCACAAACATTTTTTTTCTATTGTTACATTTGAAAATACTCAGTCAGACTTGGAGGTTTTACTCCTTATTGTTTGAAACTTTTTTTTTGTTGCGTACTGGGAGCAATGTCTGCCTACTCTGTGACGTCACCGCTGGAGAGAGCGCATCACGGCGCCGGGGGCCAGACTGCGGAAGAGGAGGTCCTGGGACTGCTCCGCCGCTCTGAACCTGAACCGATCCACGGAATATCACTTTTAAGGGATTAGGAACTAGAAAGCGACAATTCACGTATTCATTTGGATCTATCCTCGGTGCCCGGCTGACTATCTGCGGTCCACCCCACCCCTTAAAGGACGATATCTGTTGTTTCTGTGGCACTTTGAGCTTACTGCTTTTTTCTCTGACCGAAAACAGAGTATTTCTTCAGGGGAAGGAAAAAAAGTTGTAAAAATCGTGCAGCAGCGGGCGAACTTTCTGCGAACTGCGCCTGCGTGTTGGAGCGCATTGGCCGACGCAGGGGTTCACGGATCCGGGGTTCAACTTTTGGATGGTCGAAGTGAGCAATATTACGCTTTAAAGTTGGTCCTCGCTGTTGGATACGCTGGGAATAACCCTGCAGCTGTCTGCGGGACTCACACTACATCCCCGCTCGGATGTGCGCACCGCGCAACAAAGAAGCCCCCCAGACCCCAGGAGCGGTTGTTGTTGCAGGATTTTAACTCTTCTCCTCCTGGACGTTGTAGCGACTGATCGCTGGGGAACACGGGATCTTCTCCTGGTTCTCCCTTAGCCCGGAGCAGGACGGAATGGATTACTAAACGACCCGTCTGGCAGACAAAGAAGGAGACCCCCCCCCCCCTGTTGGCTTGACGCGCCGAATTACGCGCAGCCTCGTCGAGAATGGAGGGCGAAGGTTTTCGAGTCGTCGCCTTAAAACAACTCTTCTCGACATGGCAGAGCGTCTGTTTTCGCCCCCCCACGGACCCCACTGCGTTTTAAAAACGAGACGCGCTCCGCAGACCCCCGTCCCGCTCCCCAGACCCCCGTCCCGCTCCCCAGATCCCGGTCCCGCTCCCTCTCCATAGACCCCCGTCCTGCCCACCGTGCTCCCCCCTCAGACGACACGGACATTTCTAATCTGGAAAAGGGGGTGTTATGATTGTGGATATGCTCCGGTTGCTGGTGGTTCTGCTGCTCTTGGGCAGTGGGTCGGCGGTGTCCTACTCCGACTGCAAACCCTACAATGAACGCACCAAAGGCGCGGCGAGACCCCTCGCACCCAACGCCACGGATGACAAGAAGGTGGTGTGCAGCAACATTGAACTCCATCAGGTGTTGCCTTTCGATTCCTTCCCCAACAGGACAGTCACCCTGTGAGTATGACACGAATAACCCGACCAGCACAATAGTTCTGCCCCATGTACCAAAAACATGTGGAAGGTGGTTTGGATCCACTGTCCACACTGAGGGCCCAAATCTTAATGATCCTAAGGTTAATTGAATGTAGGCTTGATGTTTGAGCGCGTTGTGTGATGGTCATCCACTTGTAGGATTGGACTTTCTATAATTTAGCTAATTTGGATGGATGAGATTGATGGACGGATTATTTGGCACTTGACACTTGGAATTGTGGTAAAGAACACACACTTTGTATTTGGGTGGTACACTGTTGGGCGCATTTGTGTGTCAAAGGCTTGTCTGTGCAGCTATGGGTCTCTGTAGACCCCCTAATAATGGGACCTAAACTGAAAGAGAACTCCACTTCAGTCTGCGAGCTCGTTTCAATTGCTTGTATCAAACCATATAAAACATATTGGTTTTAAAAATGACTTCTATTTGTGGAGGGTGATGCAGGTGACTGACAACACTGGGGCTGTTGGCGGTGGTAGAGAGGCAATAAAACAAGAAACAAACAAGGTGGTTTGCCTGTAACGTAGGCATGTGGGACATGTTTAGTGACAGTTTATTAGACCTAGTATTTCAGAAAAAACGTTCTGGTTGGGACAGTTCCCTTTATCTCCTACACTTTGTACTCACCTGTTTGGCCTTATGATAAGTCAGTCTATCTTTTGTCAGTACTTCTTCTTGGCTCGCTTTGCGTTGACTAAAACAGCTAATAGGCAGACATTGGTGTCTACGTTTTCTTTGGGGTTGATTGTCTTCACGCTTGACAGTGATGAAGGTAAAGCCAGGGTCTGGGATTCCTGGACAGCCCTCACAGAGCAGGCCAGCAGCACGGTAGATTGCAGGGGTCTTCAAGTTCCTACTTGCCTCCGCGATGCTCTCTTTTCCCCAGACATGTTCCGTCACCCTTTGGTAAACAAATAGCCCGTCTCTTGACAATTGCAGCTTGAAATCGAGCCTCAGATCGTCTTCAAAGCCCTCCCCCTGCTCCAGAAAGTGCCAATGAAGCAGTGGTTCCTGTTGAAGGCACCGTTTGGGGCGGGCGGGTTGTTGATTTATGGTATGTAACATCGTCTGGGCCTCCCTGGAGGTGATGTGGTCTGTGTGTTTTTACGACTCGCGGTCGGGGATGATGATGGTGCTACGGCCTCGGGTTTTTATTCCAGACTGCTGTAAACGCAGAAGAGCGTATCGTATTTGCCTGACGGGTCCGTTGTTTCCTTGTGGGTTTACACAACGAAAGGTCTGAGGCCATCGACATGTTTTAAGGACTTAAACTTTGTAAGAACGTCAGATTTGCCCCGTCGCACCTGAGATTAAGGAGAGGCCGTTGTGGCCTCTCACCTTCTCACTGAACACAGCCATACCTGCTTACCTTTTTATTCAGTTTGATGGAAGCAAAGTTAATAAAAGCCATTCATAACTGGTGTTGGCACTACATAGTGGTCCAATGAGGTACTGATGTTGGCTTGAAACGTGGTCAAAATAAAGCATAGACTAAAATACTTGACATCATAACGCAACATTTGGGACCACATTATAATGTGATTCTGACCTGTGGGGCTTTCACTGGGACGTCATGTTTATAGCCAGGCCAGATCCCCTATTAAAGCCCTCCATTCCCTAACCTGACGTCGCCAGACTCGAGACCAGAGAAAATAATTAAACAGCCAAACTACTTTGGCTGTCTGCAGTCACCAGTCACGCTCATAACATGGTTTTCTATAGGCTGTGTTGGACTATGGCCGCCATCTAAATGGGACTGAATAGCGTGCATACTTGAATCACCAGTGATGGCAAACAGACCCATGTCTTTGGTTTGTTTTGGATGTGGTCCAGGATTTCCCCTTGGACACTGCCAGATAAGAGGGAGTTGGAGTTGGCTGGAAATGTTGGTTACAAAGTACTTATATGACTCATCATCTACCACTACTACTACTAAGTCTACACCTAACTTTGTAAACTTTCGAGGTTGAAGTTATTGAGGTTGTTATAAGTTGTTGTTATGGAGGCTAGTTTATAAAACCAGGTCATGGATATTTTCAAACGCAGTGGAATGTTTTTTTTAGGCTGCATTGAGACACATCCCTCCCCCCTTCAAATGAAAGGCCTTGTCAGGAAACTGTATCACAAGGTTTGATTAGAGACATTCGTCGTTCTCTTCCTCCCCGTTTGTATTACTCCAGTTTTCCATCTGGCTGTTGGCTGATATCCGTTGTACCTCTGTTAATGTGAGGTCAGCCCCCCTATAGAAAGACACATGTGTACTATGTATGAACAGGCTGCATTTGTTTTTCGAAATTGCTGCATACTTGGGTTGAATCACTGCCAAACTCAATTAATCCCGACCAGGAAAAAGAATACCCTTAGGATTCATATGGCGGGCCTTAAAGTGTATTCACGTTCAAATGGTTAAGCTAGTATTATCTTACCCTAACCTGTGGAATGCATAGCGTGTCTCCAGCTTAGCTAGCCCACTGAATGGTTCTCTGTGGAAAAAAAGGATGAGAGATGCATTCGTACGCTCCGAATAATCCCACATGCCTAAGTAATCGGAGAGGAAATGACACAAATGTGTTTACCGTTGGGAAAACACAAGTATTATTTCCAGGGCTGTGCGGCAGCTGTGTGTGTGTATATGTGTGTGTGTACACAAGCGTTTATTCTAGTGTCCACTCGCTGCTCATATTTCGGACTTGGTGGGTGCATTACCGCCAGATCGGAGCCTGACTATGTTGGTAGCTCGCCTTACACGACTTTAGTTCTGCTGTTCCCTCTCTGCTCTTGTTTCTTTGCACTCCAGAGTTCTTACCCAGAATGCATCGGGTGTGGAGCTGGCACTCAGACACACCTGGCCCCGGACCCTAGTACACAGAGAGAGAGAGGCACTGGTTTAATGTTGGGGGGGGGGGGGAAGGCAGGGATTTCCTCCTGGGCTACAGGAAATGCACACAAAGTTTGATGACACATCAGAGTGCAGTAAAGTGTCTGGGTTCACCGCCGTCCGCAAAACCACGGGCAAAGGCCCCGGACACATCTGGTTATTTTACTACAGAGGTAAAAAGATTTGAGGGCCGAGGGGAAAGAAAAAGAAAAGCCACACCGTTATAACGTTTTTGTTAATTATTTTTGTCTTTTTGTTGACATGATGCATGCGACATGATACATCATGCATAGTTAGTTACTTTGGCTTGTTTTTTTATTAAGTTTCCAAAGTCAAGTGTCTTTACAGCAGGATGAATGTGGCTGTTAACTCCATCTGATTAGTGTGAATCCGTTGGCCGTTCCTGTGTGGCTCATGGGGTCCATCATGCGTTGCCTGCAGCTCCAAAGATTTTGTTTTCCTTTCGGCGTTTTGGGCAAGCATGAGTGCTAAAGCAACACTTGAATGTTTTCCTTTGTCAGGAAACCGGAAAAGGGGAAAATCCCATAGGCCGGCCACTGACAGCTGTAGAAGTTAGTCCATCCGCAGCCTCGCATTAGTGGAGCAGCGTTGGAGCACTTTGTTTTATCAGGCCGTACCAAGGCTTTAGTCGGGTCCCTGTCTGTTGACTGAGGAGGAGGAGGAGGATGAGTTAAGGGAGGGAGGAGGGAGGCAGACATGCTGTTTTTTGTTTTGGTGGTCGATGACCTTTCTGTCGGTTGTTTGCGTTCCGCCTCACGTTTCCACTCGGCCAGAGAAAGCGATGAGTGGGAATGTGGTCTCCTATACGTTCCCCTGATAATTGTGTTTGGTCCGTGTTGAAAGGCATTATCATCAGTCCTCTGACTTCGACAAAGGGATTCACAAAGTGGCAAAAATATTTTTGGATTATAACAATTATTGCATTTCCGTCCATGTGCACAGATAGATGCTCTTTGTGGCTATTTTGAATCCTGGCTATCTTAAACGACAATGAAAAATCGCCATATTTGTTCTAAGAGCTTTTCTATAATACTCTAAACCACATGGTTAGGTTAAGAAATTCTATGAATATGTCCCTGCAGAGATGACTACTGAACGATTACAAGCACGCATGTTTTCAGCCCTGAAACCAATTAATAATTAACAACAATACGCCATCACACCAGCACGCCAACATGTTGGTGTGCTACAGCCAATCGATACCCACTACAGCTCTAATACTTAAAGACTCAGAGATGAAATCAGCAGGATGGGTTGTTCTCAAGCAACTTGGAAGTATCAGAGACCTGACACTGGGCTGTCTTCTGGGAACTCCAAAATATCTCTGTTGAAGTCCTAAATCGAAGCTATTTCTTATGCTTCCTCGGTTGTAACAGAGTTATTCTCCCGCTCAAAGTTATTAGTGTAACATCAGAGAAAACTTGACTGCTGCTGAAAGTTGGCTTATGGAAACGCAGTTATCATCTCCAGAGTTATTGCTGAATTATTAAATGTAAGCCTCTTAAGTCATTGAAAGTAGATATTTCTAAACACATTCCACCATCCGCTGTAACTCACAGCAGCACTTTCTGGAAGCTTCTCTGGGAGTCGGTGCTGGTTCCTTCAGCGGTTCCGACCTGGCTTAGGCTCCGAACGGCCTTTATCTGTGGATCAAGATAAGCCCCACTCCCCTCCTGTGCTGGTGAAGGCCCTCATAAGAATTCCACTGGCTGCTGTCAGGCTGAGGCGCTGAGGAAGCTGCTCAGACATCCTCAGGGAATGGTAGGGGGGTGGATGGAGGGGGGCAGTGAATATGCAAAGATAAACCGTTATGCATTTATGAGGGTTTAAACCAAATGTTTTAACTGCATTTACCGGGGCAAGCGGGTTACTGGGCTACATTAAGTGAAATTTACTGAATGCAACAGGCTTCAAGACCGTAAAAGGATTTCCATTTTTAAGAGAGTGTAGAATACCTAAATGATTTCCATTTTCTCTTGCGTGGCTTTGCTCTGTCCTTGACTAAACCATTGGTTTTCATCTATTATTGGCTATAATCTGATACACGGTTTGACGGTACCAATGGCTAGCTTATGTATAGCTCATACCCAGATTGGTATGGCCGATGCAGTCATTTTGAATTGCCTGTTCATGTTGTGTCATGCTTGGGTGTCTGTAGATGTCTAAGGCTCAATGACCTCTGTTCGGAGCCATTCCATTCAATCCAGAGCAGAACATGAGCAACTTGGCAAATTTGCCTACCCTAGCTAGCCCAAAGTGGCTAATGCAATGTATAGGAGGCCTAGTGTGTTGAAACCCAAGTGCTTGTATTCACACAAGGTCATGCTGCTGTGACCAGGGACAGGAAGACGGGTTTGAAGGGACTGTCAACCAAGTTTCCCTCGGTTTTGTGGAAACCCTTTAAGGGAAAAGGATTCTAATTTTGAACAGCAGGGATTTATTGAGATAATTGAACTAGTCACAAGTTGGACGCGGATCACATTTGTGTCCAGACATCAGATTTTGAAATTGATTTCACGGACCTATGGTGTATTTACACAGCAGTTATGTTTTAGCAGAATAAATTGCTATGTAAACCTCGTTAACGTCTTTCACGTGTGCACAGGAAAGCATTTCCGTGGCTGATGGCAACGTGGGACGTAATATTCGTCTTTTAACAAACCTCTTGCATGCAGATGAAAAATACTAACAATTAGTCAGGGATGTTTAACATTTTGATCCTGTGCCATAGTCCTGGGTTCAGCTAGAGTTCAGCCTGCTCACATTTAACATGATAAACCAGTCGTCATTGCCATCTGTTGGCTACGGCAAAACTAGGAATTCCCCACTGAAAAGTTGTTCCATGTGACTCGTTTTCGTTTTCTTCAACAGAGGGCCCATGTCTTTCGCCTGTAGCATCAGACTGTGATGGACTGCATCATTGGCATTTTGACATTTTAGCATACGCTTATGACTGTGGGAAGAGACTCAAGCACACAAATCATGTATTTCTATCCCTTTCCCTTCACGCTATCTCTGTCTGTCGAGTGGTCGAACGCAAAACGCAGAGTATCCGGTGACAATGTGAACCCAACCCTGTAATAAAACAAGCCCTCAACACCCGATAATGACTGCAATTTGGCTCCGGGATGTGGGTGCAGCTAACACACATGTCCCCCACCGCATCCCATTCCCGTTAGCCAGAAATGTACGCTAACCGCCGAGTCCCTATTTGGTTTCCTCCCCAGTGTTGCCATCGGGCAGAGTGGATTTAGAGTTGGCACTCGTTGGCAGGTCTTTAGGGCCGGAGACAAGCTCTGGCAGTTGTACGATCTGAAGAGCTAGAGGAGAAGTCACTAGAGTTAGGGAAATGTGTTTGGCAGTTAATGAATTAATCAATGTCGCATGTGTACTAGGCTGTATTTGCAATGTAATTATCACTGCATCATTGTTTTACATCATCGTTTTCTGTTATGTAGGCTTAATGCGATTATGTGACACGTGAACTGACGTTTTACTACTAGACATTGTGTATATGCCTAATGCTCCGTAGTGTGGAACTGTGTATTGGCATCCCATGTGATATGTGTAATTAGAAATGATTCTCGTTGTACAGTACCATCATAATGGCAGTATTCAAGCGATACCTGGCGTGGTTTCTTTAACCAGGAGGCTGATAATCGCTGGCGGGACTTCAGTAGCAGTAATTATGTGTTTGACTGTTCCAAATATTGGCCCTCAACACTCCAATCATTAGATATTGGCATCTCAATCCGCCCCTCTAAACTGACCCCGTCAGTGATTAAAACTCATCTCCGTGGAAGCGTGCGGTGTGATGGATAACCAGTGGCACCATTGACTCATGGTTCTGTGGAGCAGATCTAACTAGCGGGAGCACTAGTGTGTTTGTGGTTGTTTTTTGTTTAGAGTGAGGGGCACTTTTCCAAACGCGGTATCATGTCTCAATGCGGGCCAGATTTTGTCTCGACGGTTAATCATTTTCAGAAGCTTTTCAATGTGTTTATTTTTGCTTTTATTTCTTTGCAGAATACTGAGCAACAACAAGATTCAAGAACTGAAGAATGGATCGTTCGTGGGTCTGACAATACTAGAAAGACTGTAAGTATCATCTTCTGTTTTGTTACCAGTACTTCCAGTCAGGTACAAGCTGGGTTGTGTCTCGGGTTTCACCCTCAGATACAATGAAGTTGAGTTATTCTTAAAAGGGAATAATGAATATCCATTTTTATTACACCAGTACAATACATCTGATATCGGCAACAACAAAAAAACACAGCTGTTTGTGATGTTCTCAATAAGCTAGTCATGCGATAGTATCAGATCAGTGCATAAATTTGCGTACTCGCCAAGGAATTTCCAATACTGGTATCGCTATCAGTGTCCAAAAAAAAAAACGTCCGGGAAAAATAAAAGTCCAGGAAAAATCAATGAAAACAGATTTATAACCTTCTAGCCCAGGAGTGAGGGTCGGCTCCATAGCTCACGTCTCTCGTGCCTCAAACTACACCATCAGGTCCTCTGTCACGCCACGTGGGACGCAGTGGGTGGAGGGTCACCACAAGGCTGGCTTTGTGCCAGCAGAACTTCCAGGCCACAGCGAACCAGGAGGCCCCCGCGCCCAGCACTTATCCCGGGTTAAGAATAGCAGCGCACGGCCCGGGGAGCGGGAACCGATAGGGAGAGGGCGCTAGGAAAACACTAATTATAGAAAGGGCCTGCGGGGAGTGTTGTGCCCGTTGTATGGGATGAGATGAGATCACAACAAAACGGGGCATTGAGGAACTAGATGCATCTAAACAGGAATGGGGGGAAAAAAATTTTTTTTTCAGTTGAGTCATTGAAAGGAATATGTCAGTAGAGTGGTGCATCATCATCATCATACTGTATTGGCCCTGAAGCGTGTGTGTGCGTGTGCGTGTGCGTGTGCGTGTGCGCGTGCGCGTGCGCGCGCACGTGTAATGACTTGCAGTGTGTGCGCCGTCAAAACGCTGATTATCTCGGAAGCGTGGCCTTAGCCTTGGAGAACATTCCCTGGAAGAGTTGCCCGGGCAACTCGGAACACTTTAAAGAACACTCTAAAGAAGAGTTTAGCCGAGTGGCCCGGCGTAACACGGCGAATAAACGTTGGGGTTTGGCATCTCTCCCACCGCCACCATCGGCCAGTCTTCTCCTCGGAGACCCCAGGCCCACTGTACCGGGGCCCCGCATTACACACCGCCTCCCGGTGTGATTCATCACTCTGAAACGGCTCCGTGCAGCTAAAGCAACCAGACCATTAATGGCCACATTTCTACCCAAGCCTACACTAACACATGACCACACTGATCTGGAATTTCTGAAGGGCATATTAAGTCCTCTCCCCCCCCCCCCCCCCCCGGCTCAGAATTGAAGGAAAACTAAGACATACGAGACGCACGGGCTAAGCCTTTTAGTCATGCATTTAAAGTTGTTTATCTTTTATGTTCGCTTTTTCTTTTTCCCGTCCACATCCCTGCCACCCACCCACTCTCTCTCTCTCTCGCTCTCTCTCTCTCTCTCTCTCTCTCTCTCTCTCTCTCTCTCTCTCTCTCTCTCTCTGCTCTAACAGCCAGGTATTCAACCTCTGCATTGCTACGCTACGCTCTGCCCCGAGTACTTCCGTGCGAGCGCGTGTTTAGTGCCTGGGTTGGCTTCGCTTCGTTCTGAGTTAGTCATGTTGTCTTTTTTCTTTTTGTTATCGCTCTTCCGGGAGTTCACGTTACACAACCCTCGCACGCGGCCTCTCGGCGACTCTCGTATGAACAAGATTTCTATTGATATGCACACGGGGAGGGAGGGGGGGGAGGGAGGGAGGGGGGGGAGGCCTCGCAAGCATTTGATTTGGGTCATACGCTGCTCTTCGCCTTTTCAAAGGCGCTCCACCAAAGGGTAAACACGGAGCCATGTTCTCAATCCACAATCAAAAGAGGAAGAATGAGGAGAAGAAGAAGAAGAAGAAGAAGGTGGTGTTGGTGGAGGAGGGGGGGGGGGGGGATAAAGCTTTGATCTCTCCACACTAGGGAAGCCTTGAAGGCAATTCCCTGCGTGTGTAGTCAGCCAGTCGGTTGTGCTGAAGGCTCCATTCTGCCAGCTTCTTTTTTTTTTGCCTCCAAAGGCAGCTACGACTGTGGCCCTCTCTCCCCCCCCGCTGTCATACCCCTCCCCCCCCACCCCCGCCCCCTCTCTCTCCCCCCTTTTGAGTGTAGCGCAGCCCGCTCGCTAGCTTACTTTGTCATTGTAATGAGGCCTGGTGGAGGCCAGAGGTGTTGATGAATACACACGCACACGCGCACACACACACACACACACACACACACACACACACACACACACACACACACACACACACACACACACACACACACACACACGCACACTGCCTAGCTTGTCCCCGGCTCCCCCCCTGGTCAAGTTCTCACTCAGCCTCCATCTTGTTTTCTTGTGTGCTCACTAGTGGTGTGTTCCAGATGCCTCGGGACACCAGCCTTCCGAGGTCCAAGTGGGGAAATATCCCGGCTTTCTTGAGGCGTTTCTCGGAGGCACGCCCCCTTTTGGTCCCGCCCCCCTCGGAATTCTGAGAGTAGACCGAGCTCAGTGATGACGCTCTCAACAGAAATGGCTGCGCCCGTGAAGTGATTTATTTTCTTTGTATTTGTACCACGTTGGTCATTTTAATGTCGATTTTTTTAAATGCTCTTACACACTTGATTACATTGCTACTTTATTCCGGTCACCAATGTATGCATTGCACGGCCTTGCTGTGCGGCCGTGCAATACAATGTGACGTTGTGTTGTCCGTTTTCGAGCTGGCTTGCTAAAGAGGCTAATGTAGCTAACAATAGCAACGACTAGCCAATGACATGACACGATAACAAAGACGAACGGGAACGCTGTAAGTGCTACGAGAGACAGGAAATGACGTCACCAGTGAAACTCTGAAGGCTGGTGTCCGAGGCGTCTGGAACACACCGTCGCTCTCAGCATGCTGCACTTGGGGGGCATTTGTGCTGCAGCGTACACGCCCCCAGCTTCCCCCTTCTGCGTTTACAATTCTTTACCTTGTCCTCCGTAGGTACAGAAACCCGGCGCGGCCTCTCATTTAGACGGCCCCTTTGTAGTTGTAAATGCTTACGCCGTTGTAAACAGTAGCGTGTGTGTGTGTGTGTGTGTGTGTGTGTGTGTGTGTGTGTGTGTGTGTGTGTGTGTGTGTGTGTGTGTGTGTGTGTGTGTGTGTGTGTGTGTGTGTGTGTGTGTGTGTGTGTGTGTGTGTGTGTGTGTTCTGAGAGGGAGGAGAGACCTTGTTGGGTGTTCCCCAACAAGGGGCTATTAAGGCTATCCACACCTGGGTGTGAAATTAGGCTGAACCTGCTTTGTACCTCGGTGGAGGAAGGCCAGACACTTTCTGCCTCAGACATGGCTGCTCCAGAACGTTCCACGGCGTCTCACTGTATTGGGGATATGCAGACACAGCTCTCGGTAACGGTTAAAGATGTCTCGTGCGTTTTAAGCTTACTTGCACTTTGATCTCATATTACCACCGTGGCTCAGTGTACGGTAAATCGATATCTATGTGCACACACAGAATAGTGTTGTTATCGTGGTTTGGACACGAGTCCACATATTGGAGGTGAAATCAGGGTAATACGTGGTTTTGCTCTGGCCTACGGTGGTCAATTTTCTAGCCTTCCCACATGTGAGAATTACCAAATGTGCTTATTTGTTAAACTTTCTTAATGTCTCTTATGTATATAGTTTTGTTCTTATTGTATAAAAATTAACCGTATGGGACTGTTAACATAACATGATAGTACCACAGCTGTGACTGATGCTTGTAAGGGTTTCATTATGGCTGTATATAGTCGCTACTATAATTTAAGATGTAACGTACATATCAAAGACTTAAAGACTTAAAGACTTCAAAGATAACATGAATAAATGATATACATCACAGCTGTGATCTGTACAAACTGTTCAAACGTAATTAAACATACATATTATAATAAATAATTCATCCAGTGACACAGTCCTACTCTTACAAGACATAATCACTGAAATATGCCACAGAGAACTGTAACATAGTCTCTTATAAGGTTATAAATACACAAAATGGAGGGAAGTCTGTTTGTCCTTTAATCACAGATACACTCTCAACGGACTGCTATTCGTCTGCACACTCTTACTCTAAGCCCTCCGGCAGGCCATGTTTCTATATCGACATTATCACGTAACAAGCTAACTTTAGCTTCGTCACAACCTGTTTATGGGCCTGTTTTATCTTCCCAGCAGTCCTCCTAAATCACAGACATCGTGCCCGGCTTTTCTTATCTACAGATGTGAAAAATGTCAACAGTTTTAAGATGGAGGGCTTTGATCACAGGATCACAGGTCTATTCCATTGATACATCGTTAGTTATAGTTATAGTATTATTCTTTAGTAAGAGTCACTATGTGGGATTAGTTCCTCTTAGTTTTGGCTCTGATTGTACAATACCAACAATACCAACAAAACATGGCACTGTTCCTTGATTTAGTAGGAAATGCATCACTCCTATCACTCTGTTTCAGTCAGACCTAGGATAGGATAGTCTAGTTGTTAGTTAGTTTGTTGTCAGACCTAGGGTAGGATAGTCTAGTTGTTAGTTAGTTTGTTGTCAGACCTAGGGTAGGATAGTCTAGTTGTTGGTTGGTTTGTTCTTGTCAGACCTAGGGTAGGATAGTCTAGTTGTTGGTTGGTTTGTTCTTGTCAGACATAGGGCAGGATAGTCTAGTTGTTGTTTAGTTTGAGGCCAGCTGCGTGGTTCTGAAGTCCAAATGCAGGCATCCACAAGCTGGTCTCCCACCTGCTGTTCCCTAATGAGGTCTACATAAAAATAAAATGTTTGGATAACAGGATAAACGGTGGGTTTTATTGGATATACAACAGTTTGTGAGTGGGTGTAGCGGCCTGAATTCCCCGTGCCTTAGCTCACGCTCTGCCGTTGAACATGTCTCTCAACACACATGCGGCATGGACACTAGCCCACATCAAACACTAAAGCAGTGCGGAGAAGAGAGAAAAAACCCTCTCCTTTCTCTATTCATGATCTGGCCCGCTCACTCACCACCAGCCCCCCCACTCCGCCTGGCAGACAGCTCCTCCTTGACATCAATGGCACCCCCTCCCCTCTCTCTAGCTCTTTGTCTGGGTATACGGCTAGCATACCCCGGCCCCTAATTAATGACAGAGCGACTGTTACCGCGGCAACACAGGTGAGCGCTGCAGGTATTCCGTCACCGCAAGCCTTTGAACCTCCCTCGCTGTGTGTGTGTGTGTGTGTGTGTGTGTGTGTGTGTGTGTGTGTGTGTGTGTGTGTGTGTGTGTGTGTGTGTGTGTGTGTGTGTGTGTGTGTGTGTGTGTGTGTGTGTGTGTGTGTGTGTGTGTGTTGCACCCTGGGGCTATGGTTGTCAATGCACTTGGCCTTGTGATGATGATTGATTGGGGCTGTGTGTGTGTGTTTGGGTGCCTCGCGTGGCTCTCAAACAGGTGTCTGTCTGCCCCCATTGGGCCCCTGGGACTGGGGTTGAAGTGTGAGCAAAGCCAGGGCTTCCCCACCTTTGACTTGAGCCGGACCACCGAATTATGATCGAGACCTTTCGCGGACCACCTCATATGTGTGTCATGAGTGTCAGGTCCTGTTCAACACAATTATTACTGCAACAAGGCCGGTGGGGAAACAGTGGATAGACGGAGTCAGCAACACTATTTATGCTCCCAGTGGGTTTATTAACAAATCACATATCAACACAAAAACAGCAATGGGAACATTGCAATGAACCTGATGGAACGCAGAAAGCGACGCTACAGTAACAAGCCATAATACTGTATTTACTGATCAATATTGCTGATACATTTATTTTCGATTATATCTTTTTCTATTATTGTAAATGTATATTTTTCAAGAACACTATCCTACGTATGACAGTAGTGAGAATTACCACAAATTTTGCATTACCACAAATTAAGCTTTAGTTTCTGAAATATTAACGAAATATCCAATATCCAAATGGCAGGAGTAATCTTTTGATAAGGGTATAATGTGTTCATGTACAGTAACGCAACCTTTACAAATGAAGAACTGTAGTGCTGTACAAATATCACAAGATCAGGGTTTTAATCGTTTATCATCATATCACAATCTGCCACACATAATCTCAATACGATTTTATTTTTCCCCTCATCATCCAGCCCTCAGTCTCTTAAAGCGACAGTACCAACGTGTCACATGACCAGTTAAACATGTCGTTTTGTTCTTCTGTTTTGACAGAGACCTCCGGAGTAACCTGATCAGTCGCATCGAGCCCGGAGCCTTCCTGGGCCTGCCCGCACTGAAGAGACTGTGAGTGGATCTCCTGTTCCCAGTTTCCGTCCCAGGAATCCACTGGGGTTGGATTCCTGTCCCATTAACACCAGTCTGTTCTTATTACTGGATCCCTGGTGCTGCGCTGAACCCACATGTCCGGGAATCCTGAGAATTGTGATATTATTATAATGGCTACTGAGCGATAGCCAATATTTGTTTTGTATTTTATACTCGTGTATTACCCCGGCATCGACACTAAACATTACAATTGGGTTTAAGTATACACCACTGCTCCCAATGATTACTCTCATATGGTTAGACCCTGCCTTTTCGTGTGTGTGTGTGTGCGTGTGCGTGTGTGTGTGTGTGGTCCCCACCTCAGTGTGAATGTGCCTTGCTGTTACAGTAGTTCTGTAGTGTGCTTACCATCTATAAGCGGCCGTGGTCTGTGTGCCACCAGCTTTTTCCCAGGGTTTCCCTCTAAACACACACACAAAGTCACAAGAACGCACGCACACACACGCGTGCGCACGTTCTGTGCGAGTGTGTATAACGAGACTGCCAGCCCTGGAATCACCCTGGGGTGCCTGCCCCGGCTCTACTGCCAACATGAACTCACAGTTTGGCTGCCGAGCGCAGAGAGAGAGAAATCCAAGTTTCCAACCCCCCTAATACACACACACACACACACACACACACACACACACACACACACACACACACACACACACACACACACACACACACACACACACACACACTTTATATCATTCACAGCCATGTATATAGCCACTTACCTTTTTTAATAATATTCTTATTTCTCACCCCCCCCACATGAGATTCACAGGCGCTACACTTTTGGTGATTTATTTTCCCCCTTCAGCGTAATTTCGGCCCCGGGCCCCTCCCCAGCGTTCCGTATCGCCGGTAAACACACACTGCCCTCCTGTCTGAGGTAATCGCAGAATCACCTTTTTTTTCCGTGCGCTCCGATCCCCTCCACCTCTGGTTTTCCCCCGTGTGTGTGTGTGTGTGTGTGTGTGTGTGTGTGTGTGTGTGTGTGTGTGTGTGTGTGTGTGTGTGTGTGTGTGTGTGTGTGTGTGTGTGTGTGTGTGTGTGTGTGTGTGTGTGAGCACGCGTGTGTGTGTGTGTTAGCGCGAGTGTGTGTTAGCGCGCATGTGTGTGTGTGTGTAATGGACACACACACACTGCTGCTCTGTGTTGGGTGAGGTTGCCCGGCGGGCTGCCAGCCACTTGTTTCAGCCTTTGCCGTTCAAGGGCTCGTGGGTAATTGAGTCAATTGGCCGAGGGAAAGGGCGTGGAAGGACTCACCCGGTTAAAACAGGGCTGTATATTGTGCAGCCTCGACTTCATCTTGAAGCTGATCTCTTCTGGTTGCTTATGGATCCCTTCACTTCAGGCTGTCCATCGCGCACAGAGGGTCTTGATGCAGACACACACGAATCAACGTGATTCGTCGATTTTATTTTCAATCCTCAGCTCAGACAAAAAGTTCTTAATCAGTGGCAACAGACGTTTCAGACATTTTCCAAACACATCTTCACTTCCTGCTGGTTCTAGACCCCTTGTCCCCTGCACACTTTGTTTTGCAGGACGGAAGTAGACCAAACGTGTGTGTGTGTGTGTGTGTGTGTGTGTGTGTGTGTGTGTGTGTGTGTGTGTGTGTGTGTGTGTGTGTGTGTGTGTGTGTGTGTGTGTGTGTGTGTGTGTGTGTGTGTTAGCGCGCGTGTGTGTTAGCGCGCATGTGTGTGTGTGTGTGCATGCATGCACGCCAAGCACCACCCCTCTCCCTTCTGCAAAATCGGGTTTAAAATGAATTCCACAGCTAGCCAGGAAATGCTACCTCATTCCTCCGAGGGCTATTAGCAGCGTGGCTAAAAGAACCAGGCGTGAGATTGCGAGGAGGTGCCTGGCTGTCGCGTCCATCTGGGCGGGAGGGTGGAGGCGGGCGGGGTCCGCTATACAGGACCTGGCAGCTGAGACACAGAGCTGGTTGTTGGCTCACGGTCCGGTCGCACGCGCACGCACACACGTACACGCACACGCACATATATACTCACACACACGGCTGCAGAAAATGCTGGTTGAATGAATGCGTGCACCCTCACACACATGCTGGTCTTTTGTGTGTAATGGTATACAGACACAAACACACACAGACACACACACACACTTGCATGGCCTGCATTCCAGCAGCAGCAGCTCAGCAGTTGTCAACATGGCCTAATCACACATGGCTATTTATAAAGGCCTTCCTCCGATCATTCACAAACGACAGACTGGAAACGCAACACACAGCTTCCTCCGCCTGCAGGCCCGACATTCTACTCTAATCCAGAGGAAAGGCTCAGTTATGGTTCCACCACGTTGACGCACCGCAATGACCACACAGTCACTTCGACGCAGTCCTGAACCTGTTTTGGTTGTGCATCGGGTTTTGGTCAGCGGACCAATGACGCAAAGTTATAATTCTTGGGAGGCGCAGGTCAGGCCCTGGCGGTGGACGCAAGGAGGGTCCGCATTAGCACAGAATGGATCCGTAAAGCCCTTTGCACCGACGTACATCCATAACTGAGGCTTGAGGCCCACACTGTAGGGCTAACCCACAGTAGGGCTAACCCACTGTAGAGCTAACCCACAGTAGGGCTAACAGTAGGCCTAACCCACAGTAGGGCTAACTCACAGTAGGGCTAACAGTAGGGCTAACCCACAGTAGGGCCTAACCCACAGTAGGGCTAACAGTAGGGCTAACCCACAGTAGGGCCTAACCCACAGTAGGGCTAACAGTAGGGCTAACTCACAGTAGGGCTAACAGTAGGGCTAACTCACAGTAGGGCTAACAGTAGGGCTAACTCACAGTAGGGCTAACAGTAGGGCTAACCCACAGTAGGGCTAACAGTAGGGCTAACCCACAGTAGGGCTAACCCACAGTAGGGCTAACTCACAGTAGGGCCTAATTTACAGTCAGGCTTTGATGAGAAATACCACACAACGACGCAGATATCGATTTGCAGTTTACTGAGATTATTAGAAAAAAATCATTGCACACAGTGGCGCTAAACATGTAAACATTTTCCCAACCGTTGCCTTACACAGCTGGATATCACTGTGAAATCTCTGTGGTTCTGCCTGCTAATCCGGTTCCTTCCGTGTTCCTACCCTGATGTTGAATTAATACATGCGTGCGTTTTCACTATGCCTCTTTTGACCCCCCCCCCCTTAAGAAAGGATTAGTTTTAGTTTCGCCCTTTGTTTTGGACGTGCACGCAACTACCCTAAAGGAGTCACATGACCGAATCATCAATTTTTTTTGGATTTCGAGGTTGAGCTGACTGTTACCCACAATGCCTTGCGTTCAGACGGTGAATGAGTTTTCTCCGTTTTGATTTATTCAGGCCTGACGTTTTGTTTGAAAGAAGCATGACATTTCTCTCAAGGGGGGCGGACAGTGAGTTCTATTAGCTCAATGTTTACTAAAGTGGACCCCAAACCGCCACTGAGTTACGGCGGGACACACACACACACACACACACACACACACACACACACACACACACACACACACACACACACACACACACACACACACACAGTCTCCCCTCCACCACCACACTCACATGTCTGCACCCCTGAGCATAATTCAAAGTGACAGGAGTGATCTCTTTTTTTTTTCCATGTTAGGTCGCTGGGATCATGTGTGTGTGTGTGTCCTATAACTGTCTTTCTCAGAGGGAGAGAGAGAGAGAGAGCGAGAGCTTTCCAGAGACATACTGTCACGTCTCATCCAGCCGGGGATCAAACGCACACACACACACCTCTTGGCGTGTTTGACATTAATCAGCCGCCATTAATCACCCTCGCCGAGTGTAACTCTTGTCTTTTTTGATGCGTGGCGTTCCTCAGTTCACCTCTCGCTCTCTTTCCCCCGGAGGCGCATTCACTCAAAGCCCGAAATCTCCCTAAAACATAAAGGTGTAGATCTGACAGAGCAGAATTTCTAAAGACTTTGCGCCAAAGCCTCTCATCGTCACGGTGACGGGGATGGGCGGTGGACAGCCTAGCACGGACAACGGGCCGTCCACTTAAAACACGTACTTTTGTCGTGCTTTTACTCTGCTAACCCTCTCACAGCACCTGAAGCAGTAGTGATTCAGTAGCTTCAATAGAAGGTTCTAGATGTCCGTGTGCGTTACCAAGTGACCCCCCCCCCCCTCTTCCGTGGCCTCCACTGGCTCCCTGTAGTAGCTCATCACACTCAAGACGACGGTACTGGCCTTCAAGGGTGAATGGAACTGCCCCCGCCTACCTCAGAGTGTTAGAAATAGCATTTTAACCTAGCTATCTTTGTTGTATACGGGAAATGGGTAAACCTAGCGATTGTTAGTGCTTGTTTCTATGAACATCCTTAACATAGCGACAGCTTTGGATAAAATATCTGCTTAATGCCCTTAATGTAAATGTACATTTCCGTACAAACGTTAACAGTTTACTTTTTGTCCTTTTGCAGGGACCTGTCCAACAACCGCATCGGCTGTCTGAACGTGGACATCTTCAAGGGCCTGACGAGCCTGGTCAGACTGTGAGTGGTCTCATCCCTTTATAGACTAGTCACCGGGAAGCCCAGAGTGCAGCGTTAGCCTAAAGGAACCCATGTTTGAGTTTAAATGCCTTGCTTTGTTCTTAGAATACGCTCCATTGTTTTGACCACCCCCTCACTTGGCCCGTTGTGTCACAGACTCCAAGGCTGAACTTAGTGGTGTGGCAATCTAAGCAAGGCTGTGTTAAATGTATCTGTCTGGCTGCTTTCTCTCAACATGGAAAAAAAAATATTATAAATCGTATTTTTTTTTTTCCTTCTTTCCTTTCAAGGAACCTCTCTGGAAATATCTTCTCCTCCGTCGCTCAGGGGACTTTTGACAGCCTGGTGTCTCTGAAAAACCTGTGAGACACAAGAACACACACACACACACACACACACACACACACACACACACACACACACACACACACACACACACACACACACACTGTGTGTGTGTGTGTCACCCTAGTCTCTGGTGTTACTGTATGCAGTGTATGGCTCTAACATGATGTGTGTGTGTGTGTGTCGCAGGGAGTTCAGCACGCCCTACCTGCTGTGTGACTGCAGCCTGCGCTGGCTGCAGCGCTGGGTGACGGAGCGCAGCGTGACGGTGAAGGACACGCGCTGCTCGTACCCGCGTTCCCTCAAGGGCCAGCTCGCCACCGACGTCCAGCCAGAGTCCCTCACCTGTGGTACGACACACACACACACACGCACGCAGGCGCGCACATACTATCACACACACAATGACACACACACACACACACACACACACACACGTAGGCACAGGCAAACACACATGCAGGCACACACACACACACGTAGGCACACACACACACACGCGCAGGGCAAGGGGTTTCGACACCCCAATATTAATCGTACCCAA
>NW_028178235.1:0-12963 GCF_964030765.1 Micromesistius poutassou | reverse complement strand
GTGTGTGTGTGTGTGTGTGTGTGTGTGTGTGTGTGTGTGTGTGTGTGTGTGTGTGTGTGTGTGTGTGTGTGTGTGTGTGATATAATCATTTGGTCGAAAGCTGGTGTGCACTGGAAAAATTAAACAAAAGTCTTGGAGAACGTGTAGTTGTGTATATTTAAATTTAATTGTTCACTAAATCAAGATAGTTCATATACTTTTGGCCGATATAATTACAGTGCCAAATCAAACTGCACTGGGCTCCAAAGTCCATCCCCTTTAAGAGTACATTGGGACGTCCCCTTTAAAGTACAACTTGGCGGTGTTGTCACATCCGAGGGCTGCAGAGAATATTAGCGTGATAGCGATGGTCTTGTGAACCTAGAAAGGGTACAATTTGGAAGCTATATCCTTAGCTACAAGACTGCAGACACTTCATCTTTCTATAATTCATTTTTTCCTGGTGTATTTTGGCCATGCACCGCTTTATCTCTCTGTACGGCGCCCTGGTCTTCACATGCCTGGCGTGCAGACCATCTTGGGGATATTTTCCAGAGGAACGATGGAGCCCCGAATCTCCGATTCTGGCACCGCGGGTTCTTATCGCCCTCATATGCCGGAACGCAGAGCATTCTCTGCCTTACTTCCTCGGGAGTATCGAACGCCTGAACTACCCGAAGGACCGTGTGGCTGTCTGGTAAGTCCTGGAGGGGGTGTCTGTCTACAACCCGATCGCCGTGCTGAGTAACGGTGCCGACGTTAGTCACAACCACATCTCTTGGTTACTGACACGTAGTGGAATAATTTTCAGTAGGCGGGGGGGGAAAGGCTATTATAATGGTGTGCGTTGCCGTTATGTCTAGACTCTAGTCGATCTAACTTAAATGTAGCGCTTAGTTAATGCTGTCAAGTGCCGTCAACTCTTCAACTCTTCCCACCACGTTCTACTTCATATATTTCGTCCTGACAAGTGGCGGATTCAAATGAAGAGACTTTTAGATCCATGAATTAACACGTGAGCCTATATATGTAACCCCGGGCCGTGTAAAGGCACAGCGATGCGCAGCTCCAGACACTGCGTGCAGCAAGCCGTCCATGCCTCCAATGTGTATACGTGGAGGGGCGATGGGGGGGGGGGGGGGGGACCATTGTATATAGCCAGAAGGGGTGCTAATGAAACTTTTTCAAAAGTGGGGATCTCTTCTATTGCCCACGTCCCAGTGTAGAAGAGTCCTAGCTTCCACCCAGTTTCCACACACACACACACACACACACACACACACACACACACACACACACACACACACACACACACATAGTTTCCGCGCACACACACACACACACACACACACACACACACACACACACACACACACACACACACACACACACACACACACACCTATTTCTCATTCAGTGCTCAAGTTCGACACTGTTCAACTGCATTGGTAAATCAGTGTTAGGTCCTGCATATATAGGCTCAGTAGAGCCAACCCAATCCGTTTGTATATGGCCCTAGCACATTTTAAATGGATTTGAGTTTGACCTTTTTATAATCATTTGAATAATTTAAATAGGATACCATATGAAGAGGATTCATCAAGTATTCACTAGTGTTGAAAGGAATGTCTGGTATTTCTGTTGTATGCACACAAATGCTTAAAGAGACAATTCTTGGCACTTTCTTAACTCCCTCAATGCACAGCACCAGCTGATAGACGTCCCCTCAGGCAAGTAAGGCAGAAGCATTTTAATATTCTAATGCACCCATGGATACCAGCCAAAGAGCTATTAAAACAACCGAATGTTGAAAGATTGTTGGAGGGCGATGGATTAAATGAGATTCAGTCTTTGACTTTCCCATATTTTTCTCTCCGTTTTCCTTGTTTCTTCCTAATAAGTTTGTACTTTTACACAAAAAGGGGTTCTGGGTGGAACCAGACCGGCACACGTAGCCGTGGGCTTTTCCGATGGGGGCAAATGTAAACGACTGTCACATCTCGTAAACATTGCACGCTGAGCTCTTAACCAAACCATTTTTGAATACATACCATTTGCTCCTGCACACACATGCATGCACACACCGCATGCACCCCACACCGCGTCCTTTTAACACACGGAATAGCAATGCAGAAAAAAGATTTTCTAGAGAGAGAGAGAGAGAGAGAGAGAGAGAGAGAGAGAGAGAGAGAGAGAGAGAGAGAGAGAGAGAGAGAGAGAGAGAGAGAGAGAGAGAGAGAGAGAGAGAGAGAGAGAGAGAGAGAGAAGCACGTGGCAGAAGACGGCTGTGCGGGAACGAGCGGTCAGGGGAGACTAGCGTTTGGATAGCCCCGGGGAGGGGGGGGGGGGGGGGGGCAAGGCGGTTTAGCGGGCAGCTGCAGTGTTCTCACGGGCCGGTGTTACATCAGCAGTGGGGAGAACCGGACTTGGCTGTCTGCCCTCAGTAGAAAGGCTACCGACTCTTGTATATAGAGGGGGAGAGAGAGAGATTTTGTCGAGTTGTAACATGATTCGCCCCCCCTCACCCCCCCCACCCACTCTTCCGCATAGAGTGAGAGAGCCAGCCGAATGGAATGACGAAGAGCCCAACATGTGGCTTGATTTAGAATCCACACGGCATTCAATCAAATGTGCCCGTCTGTTGACACACTGCACATGTACACACATCCTGCCCTGGTTGTTGTTCCTGTGCTCCGTCCTCAGATAACTGCAGACCTGGCACTTTAACTTCTCCTAATGTCATTTGGATCGTTGCCGAGAAGAAGATCATAACCCCTAGAATTAAGACCGACCAGAAGCAGCCACAGCGTGATAAAAGTGTATTTTTGTCTAGGCGTGTCTATCCTGAGAGCTGCAGACGATACACTATGACAAAGCTCCACTGAGAACTATTGTTCTCTGAGCCCCCATGGTTTATTCTTTCAATCAGTTCATGTCTCAACTCGAATCCGGTCTGGCTTCAGCGCTAAAGTAACACTGTGCGTGCAGGTCTCTCTCACTGCCGGCCCCCTTAATATGCAGCTAATAACCTACTTTCAGGTGTAGATGGAGATGACTTTTGTTTTTGCCACGCGACAGGGTGGCAACGGATCACAACGAGGACAACACCACGTCCATCCTGCGGGACTGGCTGACCACGGTGCAGAATCTCTACCACTACGTGGAATGGAGGCCCAAGGAGCAGCCCAGGTCAGTTTTCCGCGGGTCTAGCGTTACATGGGAGTTTGGCGCGGGTCCTGTCGAGACAATGCAAGGTGTTCACGCTCCCCTTTGTGTTGGTGTGTCTGTGTTTGTGCCTTTGTGTTTGTTTGTTTGTGTGTGTGTTTGTTTGTTTAGTGAGTATCCGGACGGGGACGGTCCGAAGCAGTGGACCAATCTGCGCTACGCTCATGTGATGAAGCTTCGCCAGGCAGCGCTGGACTCGGCCCGGGAGATGTGGGCCGACTACTTCTTGGTGTGTGTTAGTGTGTTAGTGTGTGTGTGTGTGTGTGTGTGTGTGTGTGTGTGTGTGAGTCTGTCTGTCTGTCTGTCTGTCTGTCTGTCTGTCTGTCTGTCTGTCTGTCTGTCTGTCTGTGTGTGTGTGTGTGTGTGTGTGTGTGTGTGTGTCTGCCTGTGTGTGTGTGTGTGTGTGTGTTTGAGTGTGTCTGTCTGTCTCTCTGTCTGTGTGTGTGTGTGTGTGTGTGTGTGAGTGGGAGGGGGGGAGATGGAATATTTTGCACATAATAACAGATGGTGCTGTCTGTGGTGGATGGAGAACGGGCACAGCGGCAGGGTTTGGTTCTTCTTGGGTTACGTTCGTTACAATGGTACAATGCTCAGGTCCGGGGCTCTTTGCCACACGTGCAATTTTATCTCCATGAATGGAGCCCTGACCCACTTTTGTTTTCTCCTTTTGATTCAAGTTTCAAGCAGAGGCCAGTAGTTCAAGGACAGGCCAGTAGAACTCGCTGCAAAGCTCAACTCAAAATAAACCCTCAAACCATTCATGTATTCACATTTTTCTATAGCCTCAAGCATTAATGTTAATATCAGCAGAGAGCATATGTTCTTTCAATCATACCGCTCTCTTTAGAAATCCGAAGCCTTGCGGTTTTGTATTCGGTTGTTTCTTCTCAAATCAGCTTTTCTTTTGCAAAAGACTTTCTGCTTCCTCCAACTATTTTTCTCCAACTTTTTTTCTTCCAGGCCGTGGACTGTGACAACCTCCTGATCAATCCGGACGTCCTGTGGAAGCTCATCGAAGAGAACAAGACCATCGTCGCTCCGATGCTGGAATCGCGAGCCGCCTATTCCAACTTCTGGTGTGGTATGACCTCCCAGGTACTGTGTGCGTTTGTTCGTTTGTTGTTGTTGTGTTAGCTCATGTCCGTGGGGGTCCTTTTAATGAGAAACTGGGGGGCAGGATTGTATAGTGACCAGCGTCTTTGAATGCTAATCCGAAACGTACGGGGGTCCGATAGCCAATGTCTGCAGCCTGCCTGTAGGCATTCTCCATGCACTAGGCCTAAACCCTACCCTGGAAATACAGAGTTCTCGTGAGAGCACAATTTGAATTTTCTCAGCGAGTCACTCTGGGAACGAGCAATATGCTCACTCCCCGATTCCCCTGGCCCAGGACATTAACCAATCACATCGGTGTATCTGATATAGGCGGGGCCAAAAGCATTGCTGTTTTACCGTCCGGATACGGCAAGAGTCTAATCTATTGGTCTGGATACGTCACCCCTTGTATTCTGATTGGTCTTAGTGTTATCCAATTGCGTGCAGTGATATTTTCAAATGCGTGCTTGGTGCCGCCCCTCGAGTCGGGCCGTTTTCATGACTCGTTGCCGGACCCTACAGCTTTCTAGATGTGGCTCTGGATTTCTAGGCTACCTAAAGCCCCTCACTGCTGCTAAATAACACATGTCTGAATCCACTCTTCTTTGGATGAAAACATAGACTAAGTAGAAATGAGAATCCTACAGCTGCTGTGGTTTCTACTCCTATCAGAGTAGAAACAGGAGGCAGAGCGGGTTGGCTGGTAACCGCAAGGTTGCTAGTTCAATCCCGTGTGTCGAGGTGTCCCTGAGCGAGACGCCCTCACCCTGACTGCTCCTGACCCGCTGGCTGTCGCCTTGCGTGGCTGACACCGCCGTCGGTGTGCGAATGTGTGCGTGAACGGGTGAATGTCAGGGCGATATTATAAAGCGGTTTTTGGGTAAAAGCGCAATTTTAAAAGCAGTCCATTGACCCATTGACCATCTTGCAGGGTTACTACAAACGCACGCCGGCCTACATTCCCATACGGAAGCAGCAGCGGCGCGGCTGCTTCGCCGTGCCCATGGTCCACTCCACCTTCCTGATCGACCTGAGGAAGGAGGCGTCCAGGCAGCTGGCCTTCCACCCGCCGCACCCCGACTACAGCTGGGCCTTCGACGACATCATCGTGTTCGCCTTCTCCGCCCGCATGGCAGGTACGGAGGACGGGCCGTCACGCGTCGAGGGGTTGCACTGTGGTTAAGTCGTACCATGCTCGTTACATGTTAATGTCAGGCATGTTTTGTTGGATGTTATACCACGTTTATCACATGTTTCTGTTAGACTGTGTATATCTATGTTCGTGTTTATGTTTGGCCTCGGTCATCATGTGTTTTTTGTTGGATGTGAATCACATGTTTATGGTGGGCCTTGTTTACCACCAGTTTCTGTTTCGTGGTTATCACATGTTAATGTTAGACATTGTTTCGCACGTTACAACTTTTGTTTTCTCTGTTGGACCCATGTTCACGTTAGACCATGACACACTACACATGTACATTACCTGTTACGGGTACTTATGCCAAAATGAGAATATAGATATTAATGAATCGCAGCTACCCTACAAAAGGCCCCTTTTCATGCTGTTGGCCACGAGTGAACGTGTGACTAAAGAAGCGACAAACAAATGTTTTGCTTGTTCCTGTTCTGTTTTTGCAGATGTGCAAATGTTCGTGTGTAACCAGGAGACCTACGGCTACTTCCCGGTGCCGTTACGGGCTCACAACTCCCTGAAGGACGAGGCCGATAGCTTCTTGCATGCCTTGCTGGAGGTTAATGGTGAGTTGGCACGCATCTGACCCCGCCGTGGCTCCCAATAGGAGCCGTCTTGTTCTCAACGCTGTCGTGTGACTTCCGTCGCCCAGCATGCATTTCTGTTCCTCTGCCGCGTTGACCCTTTTCTGCGTTCATCTTCCCCTCTCTCACTGCATAGTGCGACACCCCCCAGTGATGCCCTCGAAATACATTCCTCCCCCCACTAAACAGCCAGACAAACTGGGCTTTGACGAGGTGAGTAAAGAGGGGGCTTTGTGAAGATGAACGCTGCGCAAATGCCCCGGGAAGAGTTTTTTTTTCACTTTTGTTTGCAGAATGTCACCACCTACTGGCGAGTGTCGGGGGTGACACGTGCTAGCGCGATTGTTGTGCTGTGTGTGTGTGTGTGTGTGTGCGCAGGTGTTCATGATTAACTTGAAGAAGAGGACGGACCGCCGGGATCGCATGCTGAGGACGCTGTACGAGCAGGAGATCGCATCAAAGGTTATCACAGCTGTGGATGGAAAGTAAGTTTGTTTTTCCAAGTTTCCTCCGACTTGAGTTTCTTCTGTACTTATTAAGTCGCTTTGGATAAAAGCGTCCGCTAAAGGCCCTTAATTTAAATGTAAATGTTGTTTTTTACTGACTTTTCCTCTTTCTTTTTTTTTACAACGCCTTTATTTATATCCTCCTTGATGTGTGTCCTCCCTCCTGTCTGCCGCAGAGCCATGAACATCAGTGAGATCAACGCGATGGGCATCCACATGCTGCCCGGGTACAGTGACCCGTACCACGGCCGGCCACTGACCAAGGGAGAGCTGGGCTGCTTCCTCTCCCACTACAAGATCTGGAAGGAGGTGCAGCACAAAAAATACAACCCGCAGTAACCCCTCACAAAGAATCCTAATCATTCTCAATACGCACGGAATGAAACGAAGGCTTCTGTGCACTCTGTCAAGTTGTGTGAAGCACAAATCTTTTTGTGGTTTTTGTTTAAAGGGGGCATATTACATCACCAGTGTGTGAGTGTGAATAGCTGTTACAAGCCGTTTTTGATGCCTCTAAACGGCTGCCTCCTTTAGTGCCTCTTCTGACATCACAAGTGGGCGTGTCCATCTAGATGCGTTGCTGTGATAGATCAGTCCACCAGCCTGCCCAGTGGACCCTAGCACACGTTGCCCATCCGTCCGTCACACATCTAGGTGGACACGCCCACCTGTGATGTCAGAAGAGGCAGGTTTTCAAAACGGCTCGTAACGGCTAATCACACTCACACCTGGTGGTATAATATGTCCCCTTTAATTCAGATTGTATGCGTTCACTGTCCACAGCCTCAGTGGCTCGTGGCTCTTGCTAGCGTCATGTGTCGCGTCTGGCCCCCCTAGATCGTGGAGCGCGGCCTGCTGACGTCACTGGTGATCGAGGACGACCTCCGCTTCGAGATCTTCTTCAAGCGGCGCCTGAAGAACTTGATGTTCGAGGTGGACAGCGAGGGACTGCGCTGGGACCTCATGTCAGTGTTCAGCCAAACGTCCCCGGGGGGATTATTATGTTCAGAAAACGTTGCCTAACATTATTCAGACATGCTCACTAGTAAGCAATGACGAAACAGGTGACTTATTATACCACTGGGTAGGACTCATCTAACCAGCACACAGAATCATCTAACGTCATCGTAGAATCATCTTTCCAGCACACATCTAGGCGGACACGCACACTTGATGATGTAAGACGAGGCAGACTTTCCAAACGGCTTGTTAAGGGCTCATAGGTGCATTGCAACACGGTGATGGTAACTCACCTGTGGCCGAGAGCAGAGAATCGGGCCAGAGCCCGTCTCTGCGGTCTGCGTTAAGGGGACATAACTCTCGGTGCCTGAAGGGCCACAGCAGCATGTGAGCTCGTTCAAACGTCAATTTGTTGTTTTTTTACGAGTCACAGGGGGGAAAACTCCAAACTCCACTCCCACTGTGGAATTTTCCATTCCTCCGCCCGTCACCCTTTTCACGTTGTTTCCCCTTCCTCCACCACCACCACCACCACCACCCCCCTGTTCCGTTCTCTGTTTCACAACAGTTACATCGGCCGGAAGCGCATGCAGGTGGACCGCCCGGAGAAGTCGGTGCCTAATATACATAACCTGGTGGAGGCGGACTACTCCTACTGGACGCTGGGCTACATGATCTCCCTGGAGGGAGCCATGAAGCTGCTGAAAGCCGAGCCGCTGAAGAGGATGCTGCCCGTGGACGAGTTCCTGCCCATCATGTTCAACAAACACCCTGTGTAATCTATGCCATTTTGTCACTGTTATTACCCTGGGAATCCAGAGTTTGAATTTGAATTTGCTCAGCGAGTCACTCTGGGAACGAGTAATACATACGCACTCCCCGATTCCCCTGGCCCAGAACATTAACCAATCACGTCAGTGTATCTGATATAGGCGGGGCCAAAAGCGTTGCTGTTTCACCGACCGGATACGGCCAGAGTCTAATCTATTGGTTAGCTCCGCTGGTCTGGATATGTCACCCCTTGTATTCTTCTGATTGGTCGTAGTGTTATCCAATTGCGTGCAGGGATATTTTTAATTGCATGCTTGGTGCTGCCCCTCGAGTCGGGCCGTTTTCATTACTCGTTGCCAGACCCTACAGCTTTCTAGATGTGGCCCGTCATTTAGAGAAAATAGGTGTGAGATCCTGTTTTTGCCGGTCTCTGCCAAAACGTTTGTGAATGTTCTACTCTGCTCCGAATTTGAGTCGCACTCTTTCCGTGACGTCAAGGTACCTTTTTTCCGAGGCATTTCGACATCACATTGTGTGTGGATGTGTGGAGATCTGTCTGGCCCCTGGTTGGTTTTGATGTCCAGGAGACTAATACTGTAATGCCACAGTGTGTGGCGCAAGTTGTATACATCGATCTGGGCTACCTGCATCACTCACGTCTCTCTCTCTTTCTCTTTCTCTCTCTCACTGTCACTCTCACTCTCACTTTCTTTCTTTCTTTCTTTCTTTTTCTCTTTCTTTTTCTCTCTTTTTCTATTTCTCTCTTTTTATTTCTCCCTCTCTCTCCCTCCCTCCCTCCCTCTCTCTCCCTCTCCCTGCCTCTCTCTCTCCCCCCCACGCCAGCTCGGAGTACATGGAGGAGTTTGAGAGCCGCGACCTGCGGGCGTTCTCCGCCGAGCCCCTGCTGGTCTTCCCCACCCACTACACGGGCGACCCGGGCTACATCAGCGACACGGAGACGTCCACCGTGTGGGACAACGAGAAGGTGCGCACCGACTGGGACCGCGCCCGCTCCGGCAAGACCAAGGAGCAGGCGGCCATCAGCACAGAGGCCCAGAACTCGGACGTCCTGCAGTCCCCGCTGGACAGTACCGCCCGGGAGGAGCTATGAGGAGGAGGAGGCGTCCTTCTGATTGTTAGTTTTTATGGTGCTCCATTTTTTTTATCCAGTTTTTTCTTTTCGTTTTTACGCCGCCCCCCCCCCCCCCAGCACATGGATTGCGGTATTCGTGTTCCTCGAGTAAGAGGGTGGGGGGGGGGGGGGGGGGGGGGGTGCCTTAATTTAATTTCAATACGCGACTAGAAGTTAGAGCAAAAAGCAGAAAGGGATCAGCGTTTGTCTGTATTTCTTCTTTTATTTGGTCCACTTTGAGACGTCACTTCATAAAGGCACTAGACTTGCCGTTTGTAGCGGCGTTTGCAGTGCCCGTCATGTCTGTCATACAGAGTAGAGCCTGAACATTAGCCGCTGTTACACTTATAATGAATCGTATCGGATGAATCGATCTGCACGCCTCATGCATATTTCCTTCAAAATCCAGATGTTGAATTTGTGAATTCGTCGTTCATTTCGTTCAGCCGAATCAAAATGGAAGAGTGCAGTAGAGAAGTGTTTTTGTTTATATCAGTGTGTTAATCTAGATGTATCACGAGGGCTTTGTCCAAAGAGATTGAGTGAGAAAATGTTGCATGTTTCAGTTCATTCGTTTTTGTTTTTTTTACTATCCTGTAAACCTTTTTTTTTTATTATTATTATTATTATTATTATTTGGGTGTTTTCCAGAACAAAATTTTCAAACATTCGATTGCTTTTAAGAACCGCTTTAGCAATGCAGCGCGAGACAAGCATTTTCACAGCGCAGTCTAAAATCGACAAATAGCGACTGAGCTGTTCCCCAGCATCACAGTGCCTTGCATGATTGCGCAGTGCTGTCCCCCTGCTTGCTGTTTGGGTGTTCCGACGGACGGCCGGCCGGCTGCAGCCCGTGGCCGCGGTGGTTCCAGCCCAGACCGAATCCCTGTGTATGCACCGCACTGTGGTCTGGGAGGAGTGGGATCCAAGGCGGTGTTTAAGTCCCCACTAAAGAGGCCTTCTCGGCCACATGTTAGCCATCCTGGCCTCTCTGCCCCCGAGTCGCTTTCTCTCTGCACGGTCGGTCGAAAGTGGGTTTGGGAACGAGAAGGAAGGGAAACGTCGCGGTATACAGGTCACGATAGCGTTGTCAAAAGTGAAGTGATTGTTGTTGTTTTTTTTGTTTTTTTTTACGTTATGCCTTTTCTCAAGTTATGGATCATGTCATCTACTTGGACGGAAATACACAATCGTTCTTTGTTGGAGGAGGCTACTGATGCATTTACTGAGTGTTTGACAATGGGAATCCTATGCAATAGAAGACTGCGATTGTGCCTTTTTAAAAGAATAAAATATTTTGTTTTAAGAAGTGTGAATGTGTCCCTCACTAGTCCATGTTGCACTATTTGTTTACCTCCACGTCTATTTTGTATCTATTTTTCAGTATTGCGTCTCTGCTAGAACCCACTGTGTTGCATGTGGTGTCAAGATCAACCACGCTTTTCAGAACGATTTTCATTAATGAGTTGCGTAACGGACAGTGGTACGGCAGTCAGACAGTGGTACTCTGTTGCACGGCAACATGCAATTGTGCCCGCAGTAGGCACTTCACCCAACCTGTAGGTCACCAACACCATGGCATACACAACGCCAAGTATTTAAAGTCATTCTTCCGATCCATTTCGTGTCACCTTTGCATCGAGAGCCCTACTGTGTTTAAACTTAGTTCATGTCCCACTACTCGTAATACGTAAACGTGACCAAATTGTGTTTGCGCCGTCTTCTGCAGCATCAACCAGGTAGATTGCGCAGATCTTTCCGTAGGCATGGAGGCCGCGAGCAAACCTTGCGTAAGGTGAGCACGGTCATTAAATACGGGATCCCTTTCGGTTCGTTCTCTGCCTACTGTCATCCGGGAAACCTCTTCGACTGTGCACCTGCATGACCTTTGCGCCGACAATTCAAACACTTCAAAGAATCCAGATACAGGATTGAGCTATGATCCATCATCGTACAGAACTTGTAATCGGTTCTTTAATACACGTTTATTAGCCAGCCCCCGCCCCGTAGAGGATGGCAGAAGGAAGCCTCAGTGGTTTGCGTCATCATCTTCTCACCATGGTGGGGGGGGGGGGTGGGGGGGTAGGTGGGGCCTGCACCCAGAGCAGATACACTTCCTCTATCTGCTGTTGGTGAAAACATATTGGCCAACCCTCAGTCCCTTAGAGGAAGTTACTATCGAGAACAGCAAAAAATAGAGATTAGCAAGCAGGCAAGGGGTTGCACACAACGCCAGAGCCTCCGACCGGTGTGTACGACTGCTCTTGTCTCCCGATACGTGTGTGTGTTTGGTACACTTGACCCCTCTTTATCCCCCCCCTCCCCCCCCCCGGGCCCCCCTGACTAAACCTGACCCCCCCCCCCCCCCCTCCTCCTGCCAGGACAGGTTATGTGTGTCGGGTGGTGGTGAGATTCTTGATGGTGTAGACATGGAAGAACCAATCGTGGAAGAGGAAGGATCGACCAAAAAGTCAGGTGAGCCACCTGACAGGGACGTCGGCTGAAAGGATTTGTTATTGTTAGAGATTTTAGTTTAGAGATTCTTTGAGATTGTAAGTGTGTGTGTGTGTGTGTGTGTGCGTGCCCTTTGTGTGTGTGTGCGTGTTCGAGAGAGTTGTTGTTCATGTGTGAGGGAAAGTGTGTTTGTGTGCAGTTGTGTGTGTGTGTGTGTGTGTGTGTGAGGGGGAGTGTGTTTGCGTGCGGTTGTGTGTGTGTGTGTGTGTGCGCGTGTGTGTGTGTATACCGTTACATTCTGTTAGTCATGCACAGTTGCACTCCCCGGCCTCCCCTTCTCTTTAAAACATTTTTTTTTGTTGCTGTTCAACTTCTGTATTACCATCCAACAAAACGAGCTTTCTACTATCTACTTTCATATAGGGTAAATAGTCTGAAGAAGAAAGAACACTCTTAACCCTCCTTAAGTGTTGTGTTTTGCCTGAACTTTAGGGAAAATATATTGTAAGAATCATATTTCCTACATCAGAATGTTGATATATTGATAGATTTCTGTCGGCCACTTTCAGCTGGTAGCTGTACAGGAAACATAGTATCCGTCTTTCAAAATCACCTCACACTACTGTCTGAAACAAACTGCTGCTGCTGCTGCTGCTGCATTACAGAACATGATATAAATGACAAGCAGGATGTGGTTGACCCAAATGGAGACAGCTTCAGAGAGAGAGAGAGCGAGAGAGAGAGAGAGAGAGAGATGAGAGAGAGAGAGAGAGAGAGAGAGAGAGATATTCAGCAATGGAGCAAATGGGGACAGCTTCAGAGAGAGAGAGAGAGAGAGAGAGAGAGAGATATTCAGCATTCTCAGAGTCTTGTGTTAGCCTGCTGTCTAACTTTGAACCGCTAATTTCAGTTAATTTGTGTATCAAGCTTAAAAAAGACAGAAATACACACAAGGAGTGCTTAGGTATAATTTAGATTGAAATAAATACCAGATACATTTTATGTGAGTCGTTGCATCATGCTGCAAGTCATTGACGCATGTGTTGCTTTTGCAATTTTAGTATT
>NW_028178236.1:0-16208 GCF_964030765.1 Micromesistius poutassou | reverse complement strand
ATGTGCTCATTGGCCTCTGCGTAATGGTGATTATTGATTGGACGGCGGAGGATCTCGACAAACGGAAACTAAGTGAGAGTTAAACCCCATCGCCGGCTGGTTCTGTCTGGACAGCGTTGCCTGCTCAGCGAAGATCCCTGGCTCCTCCTCACGGAAAGACAGGAGGAAGGAAGCAGGGTTCCACGGAGACAACGCGAGGCGGGTCAACCACAGTCTTCTACTGGTGGACACTGGGAGCTGCCCAGTACGACCACAGTCTTCTACTGGTGGACACTGGGAGCTGCCCAGTACGACCACAGTCTTCTACTGGTGGACACTGGGAGCTGCCCAGTACGACCACAGTCTTCTACTGGTGGACACTGGGAGCTGCCCAGTACGACCACAGTCTTCTACTGGTGGACACTGGGAGCTGCCCAGTACGACCACAGTCTTCTACTGGTGGACACTGGGAGCTGCCCAGTACGACCACAGTCTTCTACTGGTGGACACTGGGAGCTGCCCAGTACGACCACAGTCTTCTACTGGTGGACACTGGGAGCTGCCCAGTACGACCACAGTCTTCTACTGGTGGAGACTGGGAGCTTCCCAGTTGTAGACATGAAGAGGACTGATCCTTGATACTCCATCCATCCTCAAGCTGCTCTGGAACAGATCATCTGGGTGGATCCTGCAGGGGGGGGGTCTGCGTGGCGTGATGTTCTCACTGAGCACAGCCCCCCCCCCCCCACCCCACAGTCTGCAGACAGACGGGTTCTGGAGGTATCAGGCAACGGACGCTGGAGCGATCGCAGAAGAAGTTTGTGTTCTTGAAACATCAGTTCTTGTTCCGTCCTCATGAATCCTGTTTCTGTCACCTTCTAGACAAGACAAGATTGTAATCAAGTATAATGAGCGTAATTACATCAAACTAACTGATAGCACTCTCACAATCACACCGCAGTCCACACTCCTCATTAGCATGACCGTTTGTGTGTGTGTGTGCGTGTGTGTGTGTGTGTGTGTGTGTGTGTGTGTGTGTGTGTGTGTGTGTGTGTGTGTGTGCTTGAATGTCAATCTGCATGATGAGCAGACAGGAGGGGAGTGAGCAGATGCCGGCACAATGTTAACATTTGAATTCTTTCTAATTAGAAATATGAAAAAAAAGAGAAGAACAGAAGAGAATAGGACAGACAGCGAGAGAATAAGGACAGGAGAAAAAATGACAGACAGTTTGCAAGAAAGTAAACAGCAAGAATGAAACCAGAAATACAAAAGGAATAAAGGCAAAGGCAGGGAGAAAGGAAAACACGCTTCAAGAAGAGCGATGTAGAAGAAGACCGTTTCTCAGCCTAATTAAGACCTTCTTCTCTGTGCGGGTGTTTTGGCCGACAGACCTGTCAGGCTTCACGGACGACACACAGAAACCCAGCGGCCGTGTCGGTACTGCGCCGTGGACCGGTGCGGCGTTCCTCCGGAGCGGCCTCGGCGTTCAGCGAGGACATCATCTCCCTGGTGAAATAATGCATAACGTCTTAGCAGCCCTGGTTATCAGTGATGACTCCGTTATCCCTCCCTCTGCTGGGCCCTGGAGTCAGACTGTGGGAGGGAGGGCAAAACAGCTTCATACGGACCGGTTTGAACTGGTCTACAGCGGTCTGAAGTGGTCTACACCGGTCTGAAGTGGTCTACACCGGTCTGAACTGGTCTACACCAGTCTGAACTGGTCTACAGCGGTCTGAACTGGTCTACAGCGGTCTGAACTGGTCTACACTGGTCTGAAGTGGTCTACACCAGAATGACCTGGTCTACAGAGGTCTGACCTGGTCTACAGCGGTCTGAAGTGGTCTACACCGGTCTGACCTGGTCTACACCAGTCTGAACTGGTCTACAGCGGTCTGAAGTGGTCTACACCAGAGTGACCTGGTCTACACCAGTCTGAACTGGTCTACACCGGTCTGAAGTGGTCTACACCGGTCTGGACTGGTCTACACCGGTCTGGACTGGTCTACACCGGTCTGGACTGGTCTACACCGGTCTGAAGTGGTCTACAGCGGTCTGGACTGGTCCACACCGGTCTGAAGTGGTCTACACCGGTCTGAAGTGGTCCACACCGGTCTGAAGTGGTCTACACCGGTCTGACCTGGTCTACACCAGTCTGAACTGGTCTACACCGGTCTGAACTGGTCTACAGCGGTCTGAACTGGTCTACAGCGGTCTGAACTGGTCTACAGCGGTCTGACTCGTGGTGAGGCCAGAACTACGCGGTGAACAAGCGGCAGCAGAGCTCCGAGCTCCGGCTCCGCGCCGGCTGATGATAAATATGCGTTCTGCACAAATCAGATCAGGCGGCGGCTCTACGTCCTCGCTGATTGCATCTCCTGCTGCTCGTCGCTCTGTTCCTCGCGCCCGGGGGGGCAGCCCGTCCTCGGCGGGGTGATGGATCGGCGCCCGGGTCCCGCGTGCCGCCGCCGCCGCCGCCGCCGCCGCCGCCCTCTTCTCCTCGACGAGGGGGGGGGGGAGAGTTCGTCTCTCTGTGCTACTCTGTCTCTCCAGGGCCGACCGAGACTCCAACGTAGAGGTCTCAAGGCTGGAAAAGAAAACACTTGAGCAATCTCACTAATTAGTATTTGCCATTTAGTTACTTAGCAGAGGCTCTGATCCTCTAAAGTGTCTTCCGGAGAACCAGACGTCCTCGATGAGCAGGTGAGGCTCAGCCCCGTCCTGCTCCTGGAGCCCCACAGGTCAGAGATCGTAACGGGGATCAAACTCGGAACCATTCAGACGTGGCTCACCCGGACTAGAGCCGCTAAAACACAGCGGTCCTACCGACGTCTGAAACGACCGGGGGCGTCACGTTGACAACGTCGACGACACAACGCGGCTTCACGCGGCCGATACACTTCACAGAAGATCACGTCACAGACTCACTTCATCTGCTCCCGTCTAGAAACAATCCCGTTTCTAGAACGTCACGAGGCACGGCGAGGAGTCCGCCCAGCTCGTCCTCCAGCGGGCAGCGTGACGACGGCCACCCTTCCAGATGCAGGAAGGGAAGAAAAACCTGCAGGCTGAGACGGCAGGCTGGGTCAGAGTCCCCCGCAGGTCTGTACTCTGTACTCTCCGGAGGCTTCTGTCCTGCAAACCGGCTGACAGATCCGGAGCACACAGCCGCGGCGCCCTCGTGAACCACGGAAGCCGCGGAGAAAGTACCGTCGCGCAACCCTCACTTCATTAAGGTTTGAGGTCAGCTTATGAATATGGAGACGTTCTCGCGCTGAGGAATATGCATTTCAGCCACGGCCCCATGTGTGAACTGTGAGGCGGACCTTACAACCTCTTTGCTGTTAATTGCTCGTTTGGCTGTCGGGGGGGGGGGGGGGGGGGGGATTCTCTCAGAAGCAAAGCCCCCCCCTCTCTGCCTTGGCCTTGGGGGAAGAGGGGGAGGTGGGGGGGGGGGGGTAATAACAAGGGAGGGGCAGTTCTCACAAGGGCAGGGGTTCTCAAATAGGGGGGGCAGGCGACCTTGGGGAAATAAACAGAAGAAAAGTATGTCAGTATGCAAAGTAAGCAACTACAAGAGGATTAGCAAGGGAAAGAGCAATGGCAATTAAAGAAATGTGCGTTGTTCTGGAAAGGCTAATTTAGTGAGTATGTTAAAAGGCATACAACTTTAAAAGAAATATTATTAAGTTGGAAGTTAATTGAACCGAGCCCTGCTTGGAAGGTCGTTTCATGTAATTACCCCCTCGGATTAGCTGTATTTTCAAGGGAACGTTATCCAGAAGCAGTCGATGTGGAGAACTCTCCGTCAGAACCTCTGGTGGGCCGCTAGCACCCGGCAGGGGGGCGACAAGCCTTCTGACCCTGCCTTGTCTGTGTTCATCTGATCGTCAGCATGTTTGTAGGCTGACGGGGGGGGAATACTGTATAAACGTGTGTAGTGAGATGAGTGTGTACCTCTGGGTGGGCTGAACCATCAGCCCAGCAGCAGGCAGCTGTCCAGGGCTCAGACAGCCTGGGAACGGTGAGGATGTGAAGGTGTTGTGACAGGTGTTTGTGAAACGTGTTTCTTCGTGATTGTCGCCACTAACAAGTCTCTACATTTCTTTAACTGGAGCTGTTGAACTTTTCTGTATCAAGACCAAATGTTTTCACTCTGCTTCTCCTCCGTGTCGGATCCCCTCTCCTCCTCCCCTCAATCCTCCTCCGCTCCACCTCCTCAGCTTCTCCGCCCCTCTCCACCTCCCCCTGCACCTAATCCACCTCTCCTTGTTGACTCTCCTCTCCTCCACCTCCTCCTCTCCTCCTCCACCTCTCCTCATTGACTCTCCTCTCCTCCACCTCCTCCACCTCCTCCTCCCCTTCTTCTCCATCCTTCCCCAGAGATAAAGACTTCTCCAACCAACCAACCTCTTCCAGGTTGTTCCACCTCTCTATCTGAAACGTCTGTTTATTATAGACACAGGAAACGATATATCACAGGAAGCAAAGGTCAGACGCATAAGGGCAGAGGCATCCTACATCGCTCCACAAACGAGGGGGCATTAGCGTCCTGCCACCGGCTTCGTTCACCGTCATCAATTCTCTCCGGGGAACCAGCGACGGACAAAGTGTGAAAGCACTCAGGATGAACACGTCGTAAAGGCCTTGGTACTCTGGGCCGTGACGCTGGAGGACAACGTGGGTAGAAGCAGAGAGGAGCTACGTGAGGAACAGGACCACAGCGGTGACTGAGGCCTCAAATGATCCACTTCACACCAGGTTTTAAAAGACCCAAAGACCCAGCGGGGAAGAAAACATTCCCATTTGCCGACAGATGTTCCGATCACAGAGCTGATAGATGGTTGTCGCAGGCGACCAAAAGCCTGACACTAAATATTTAAAGGGCCTTGTGCATCGTGCGGTTCTGCAGGTCCAATAGCAGAGCTGGAAGGGTCCCCAGGCAGAGGGAACACTAGCTAAACAAGCTAACGGCTATCTGTTGATACCGATGCATTCTGACGGCGTGCTTCGTTAAGCCTATTAAGTATTCATGTGTTTTTTGTTAATGGACGGGGCAGCAGAGAACCACTTAACTTCTGCAAAGCATAAAAGATAATTGCTTTGTTTTGTTGTTTGCGTGTTTATGAAACGTACAGTACCTCGAGTTATGTTTGAACATAATGTTCCGGCAGGGATGGTAAAGTACGACCGTATAGAGTAGTAATCACTGCATACATCTGCAAATTGACTATCATTCACACACACACACAGAGTGCATAAGGAGTGCATACAACAGCACTTATTGTGGATGTCCTAACCTAATGCTATACTAATCTAGACTCTTTATAGCTCTGGCAGTACACCCCCTGAATAACCATGAGGCTGGATTATAACCTGAGATATTCCTCCGAGATGAGTTGAAAACACAACTCACCTGCAGTCGTGTTCCATTGTAGTGGTTGTCTTGAGACCTCTGGTATGTGTTTCCCTGCATGCGGACTTGAAGCATTGTATTCATGTTGTAGGACTCCTCCTCTTGCTTCAAGGATTGTCTCCCTGGAGAACTGTTCTCTAATTCCTGTCCACTGTTCTTCCATGAGGTGAACTGGGATGCCATCCTGCAGGTCTATGACCGACACCAAACAGAATCCTACCAATGTTACCAACCCACAGTAATGCTTTCATTTAGGGCATTTAGCAGACGCTTTTATCCAAAGTGACTTACAACAGTTACTGTAATACACAGGCGACAGCCAGCTTGTCAGGAGCAGTTAGGGTTAAGTGTCGTGCTCAGGGACACATCGACACTAGAAGGAGCTGGGGATCGAACTAGCAACCTTCCGGTTATGCCCCGGGCAGCTGCCCGGGGAGGCATTACAGGGGGGGGGGGCGGCACGAGCACACGGAAAAAAACCAGTACAGAGACAGGTCATTAAGGAGAAAAAATTAAAAATTAAAAATTTGCGCATTTTCTATTATCGATCATACTCCCTCCCCCCCCCTCCCCCCAGTCAACAATTCCGCCAGAGCGCAATTGCGCCCCCCGTCAACAACTTTCCAGGGGGGGGGGGGGGGGCGCACGGAGGGGGTCTCGCCCCGGGCGCAATTCAACGTAGAACCGCTACTGATCATCTTCCCCATCATCATCTCCACCATCACCTTTATCAATGGATGACTATATTGTATTATTCCCGTCACGATAAGACACTAAACATCACGGGGGTGTGTTCCTTCTTGGAGGTCACCACCGGGAGAAGACGCTGGCTTCTTGGAGGGAGGAGAATATCTAAGTAGCGCGCCGCCAACGCGCGCGCCGCAACACATTAGCATTAACGAACGTGCCCGGGCTGAATCACCCCCCGGCTAGCTCGCTAGCAGCCGCGCTAGGCCGGCGGCAGCAGCAGCAGCTGTAGAGGATATGGATTAGCATTCAGGATGAGTCGTGTTAGCGCCATGGAAACACAACGTTTCGCAGGGGAGGGCCAACTTGAAAAGGTCAAAGATGCTGAAACACTTGGATGGATTTAAAAGACTCCCTAAACACCTCGGGGGGCTCGTTTGATGCTGGCTGCTCAGTCTCCCAAGTGTGTCTGAAAGGTTAATGCATCAGGGGTGCGTGTGTGTGTGTTATCTGGGCTTCATGTCAGCCAACAGACGCTCATCGAGAGGAGGGCGGGCGAGGGGCGTGTGGACGGCTACCGCTAGTCAACATTTCCTTTAACTGTGCAGATACGAAAGAGAAAACGAAAAAGAGAAGGGTTTTGAATATAAAGAACCCAAACAAATGATGAGGATCTGCCCAGCACGACATGTCTTCTGCTGGTGGGAGACACTGGGAGCAGCCCAGTACAACCACAGTCTTCCACAGATCATTACATAACTCTGTTGGCGTCTCCCTCCTCTCGTCACTTCTTGTTCCAGTCCTGAGAAAGGGCTTTTCTAGAAGAGTCTTTCCACCCCCTGTGGGGGTGGGAAGCGTTCTGAGGCCTTGACTGTGATGAATGGTTTCAGGAGCTCTGGTGATCTGGGTGGGTGCGGGGGGGGGGGGGGGGACCCTGCTGGAGAGAGCTTCGGTCACGTGGAAAAACACTTCTATTTGTCACGCAGTGAGAGACGCAGAAACGATAACTATGATAAAGGATTTATTTTCTCTAAAGATATGTTGGGTTTGCTCTGACTAATCAACTGAGGAGAATGTGGTTTGGACGTTTGGATGAGAGGTGTTCAGCTGAGAGAGAGAGAGAGAGAGAGAGAGAGAGAGAGAGAGAGAGAGAGAGAGAAAAAGAGAGAGAGAGAGTGAGGGGAGAGTGAGAAATGGAGTGAGGGGAGAGAGAGAGAGAGAGAGAGTGAGGGGAGAGAGAGAGAGAGAGAGAGAGAGTGAGGGGGGAGAGAGAGAGAGAGAGAGAGAGAGACGCTCTCTGCAGACCGTGGATGAGGTGAGGAGACCTCATCTCCAACAAATATTCTGGGGGAGGAGGGATATGGTACCAGGTCACACACATACAGATATGCAGGCACACGCACACACGCACACACACACACACAAAGATATACACACATTTGGACTATAAATACATGCACACACACTGTGTGGCCTTACTGGTTCTGTGATTGAGAATCAAGATAAATGGCGGCTTCTGTTGGGCTGGCAGATGTAGGCCACACACAGACACACACACATACATACACATACACACACACACACACACACGCATACGCACATGCAAATGCACACACACACACACACACACACACACGCATCCTATTACAGCAACTCACTTGGAGTGGGTCAAAGGGTTTATGAAATATATAGTAATATATGAATATATAGTAATATTAGTTATAATACTACAATATTCTCCTGATTAGTTATAATACTACAATATTCTCCTGATTAGTTATAATACTACAATATTCTCCTGATTAGTTATAATACTACAATATTCTCCTGATTAGTTATAACACTACAATAAGTAGAAGTTCTTTCTACCTCTGTCTAAAATGACGATTCAGATGCTAATCATCTTCTGTATAAATGTATCCCGTGTTCCGGTATTCATGGAGGACTTAATACTTTGGAGGTCTCCGTTTAGCAGACAAACTAAGCCTGCTTTGGGTGAAATACATAAATATTCTCCACATAGCGTTATTACCGCCCCAGGCTACCAATAAATGAGGTTTTTGTGTCGCAGGCTGTAGAGCTGTTATAAAATCGGTCTGTTTCCTAATTAGACTTGACAGTGAGCGTGTTTAGTAGCTGTGTTGTTTATCAGCAGCCAGACAGAACGCTAGTGAGAGGTGAGAGGTCAGGGTCCATCAAATACACAGACTGTGTATTACTATGTTACTCTAGAATGGACGTATAATACTAGAACATTCTCTAGATTAGAATATACAGTTACACTGCCAGAATATAATCGTTCGTCAGAAGCAATCACAGCTAATGGAACAAACTTTTGACATTTCATGATTAATTAAACAATTATTTTAATTACAATAATTGTATTACTATAAAATAATAACTTTCCTCCCATCTCATGCCAAAAGCTAAACATTCAAATGCTAATCATTTCTGAATTCTCTTCATTTCATAGATTCAAGGACGCTCCCATACTCCAAAAGACTCCGCTCAGACAAACTCAACTCGCTTTGGGCAAGTGACACAAATATTCTCCTGAAAGAGCCTTTATTACTGCCCCCAGCTATCGATAAATTAGGTTTTTGTGTTACAGGATTTTTAATAAAATAGGCCGTTTACCTGATAAGACTTAGTGAGTCTGTATTTTAGCTCTGTTGTTGTCCAAGGCCAGACGGAAAGGTGATTTATATTGGTATTATATTTGTGTATTATTCTGTGGTTTCTCCCCTGGTTCAATACATTACAATTAAACATTGACTCAGCGAGGAGCAGCAAACTCCAAAGGCGGCAGGAATTAAAGACGAGTATCAGCAGGCCTGTTCACATACCTGGCAGGGACTCTCCCAGTATCTCTGCTCATCACATTCAAACAAAGCTGCCCGTTAAAGACCATCGTCCACCCAAACTCCAACGGACCCGCCGAGCGGACCATCCCATAATAACAGGGCTCTGAGCTTCTTAAACCCTTCAGAAGCCAATCGATCCTCTTTCAACTCTCAACAAACAAGTCCCGAGTTCCCAAATCACATCTCTCACACCGTCCTCCGTGCGCCTCTAAAACAATCCTCAAGAAACAGAATTATATGGAAGACATAAAATCATGTTTTGGTGCGGATAGCCTGGTCGTTCGGGTGTTAGACTCCCGTGATACAGGGTCTGATAGTCTGGTGGTTTGGGCGTTAGACTTCCGTGATAAAGGTTCTGCGTTTGATCCCCTACCAGTAGTCTTCCTTAAGCAAGATGCCCCCTAACCTCCTTAATGACCTGTTCAACAAACTGTCTAACCCCTACCTGCTCCTTAATGACCTGTCTCTGTACTGTCTAACCCCTACCTGCTCCTCAGTGACCTGTCTCTGTACTGTCTAACCCCTACCTGCTCCTTAATGACCTGTCTCTGTACTGTCTAACCCCTACCTGCTTCTTAATGACCTGTCTCTGTACTGTCTAACCCCTACCTGCTCCTTAACGACCTGTCTCTGTACTGTCTAACCCCTACCTGCTCCTTAATGACCTGTCTCTGTACTGTCTAACCCCTACCTGCTCCTTAATGACCTGTCTTTGTACTGTCTAACCCCTACCTGCTCCTTAATGACCCGTGTCTGTACTGTCTAACCCCTACCTGCTCCTTAATGACCTGTCTGTACTGTCTAACCCCTACCTGCTCCTTAATGACCTGTCTCTGTACTGTCTAACCCCTACCTGCTCCTTAATGACCTGTCTGTACTGTCTAACCCCTACCTGCTCCTTAATGACCTGTCTCTGTACTGTCTAACCCCTACCTGCTCCTTAATGACCTGTCTGTACTGTCTAACCCCTACCTGCTCCTTAATGACCTGTCTCTGTACTGTCTAACCCCTACCTGCTCCTTAACGACCTATGCAATGTTTGGCAGTAGTGTTTATTCTATGTGGCCACGGACCACTACTCAATCACTCCGATGAAAACATGTGGGCTGGCTTTGAAAATAAAGAGAGTGAAACACAGAAAATAATTCATTATTTATGTTCCACAGGCATAAAAAGCCCCGTTCATTTCAATTATGAGTGCAATTATAATTTTTAAGTGCCTAAAATGCCCCGAGCCCTGGTTCATCTCTGACCCCCGTGGACACCGAGGGGCCGGTGTGGGGCCCCCCAATTAGGGCCCTCTGTCCCCCCGAGGGGGGGGGTCGGCTGTTTGCCGGGTCGTCAGGGACCGGCTTGTTATCACACAGCTGTCGCCACGGCGACGGAGGAGAGAGCTGAGCATCGCGAGGTGAGGTTGTCTCCCCGGAGACACTCCCCCCCCCCCGGGATCAGCCTCCTGATAGGCCGGAACCAGGCTCTGCATCAGCCGGACATTACCCAGTCACACGCCGCGGCTCCTCCTCTGGCTGGAGGGTTGTTGGTTTGAATCCCACGCCAGCGCCTCTCATCCCAGAGCAGGCGGTAGCAGGCTGTGTTTCTTGCACCACCAAGTATTATTATATATTCAACCAAAAATGTAAGTCAATTATGAGTACAGACTCCAACTCCCTGTGTCACCACACGTACTGGTTAGCTCCCAGTGTCCACCACCAGTAGATCTTTGTGGTTGCACTGGGCAGCTCCCAGTGTCCACCACCAGTAGACCTCTGTGGTTGCACTGGGCAGCTCCCAGTGTCCAGTGACCAGTAGACCTCTATGGTTGCACTGGGAAGCTCCCAGTGTCCAGTGACCAGTAGACCTCTGTGGTTGCACTGGGCAGCTCCCAGTGTCCACCACCAGTAGACCTCTGTGGTTGCACTGGGCAGCTCCCAGTGTCCAGTGACCAGTAGACCTCTATGGTTGCACTGGGCAGCTCCCAGTGTCCACCACCAGTAGACCTCTGTGGTTGCACTGGGCAGCTCCCAGTGTCCACCACCAGTAGACCTCTGTGGTTGCACTGGGCAGCTCCCAGTGTCCAGTGACCAGTATAATAATTGTACTAGTAAACTTCCCCAGTAAGCACAGAGAAAGATGACGTTGTTGATGTTATTGTTGGCCTCATTTCCACAGAGCTGGAGATTACCTCCAGTGCGACCCGTCCTCATGACTCCCACCAGCGTTGCCAGATTGTGCCAGATTTCCCACCCAATCTGACTGCGCCCGCCGGGCTGCACCACTGAACCTTACATTCACACCACGGCCGTGTCCCAATTCAGGGGTTGCGTCCTTCGAAGGACGCATTTGAAGACCGCATACGTCACAGCGGCGCGTCAAGTGCCGTCCCATTTCGAAGGGTCCTTCGAATGCGGCCGAGATATGCAGCCTTCGTTTCCCGGATTTGAAGGACGCATCGGATGCATCCTTCACGGCCGCAACGTATCCCAAGATTCGTTGCGCGTTGGATATTTTTTCAGAAATGGCGCGGAGAGAGCGGAAGCAGCAGCTGCAGCGAATACATATTTAATGACAAAACTATGTAAAAACATTTTTTTTATATAAAAGTAAGGTTGGGACCATTTTAAATATGTAACTTTATTGTCAAAGTTCAATGATATTAACGCTAGACATATAACGTTAAACTAATTAACGTTAAGCGTCCTCTCTTCCTCTTCACCCGGCGGTGAATCTTCTCCCACTCCTCCAATAAAAGATAAAACATAACCAATACAATTATGATTTCTGGCTCCATATTTCTCCTCCGCTGTCCGGTTTGAACCGCAGCTGTCAGGGTTTCTAGGAGACAGGAGCGGCGTGTGGTAAAGGACGTCAACGGCTGGTTACGCAATCCGGAAATGCTCCGTAGGCCAGACCGTCCCGTTCCACGACGCTCGTTCGGCCTTCGACGCGGCCTTCGCGGTCTACGAAGGCCGCATCCGGCGGATCTTCTCAAGTCTGGTTCATGCATGCGCTCAAATGCAGACGATCTGAAACGCGCCCATTGACTTTGCGTGGGGCGCTCCTCGAAATGCATTGTGGGTCCGTCCGTTCTGTCAGATCCGTGGCCTGCGTGAAAATTGTAGAATTTTTCAACTTTTCGGGCAGCGACGGGTCCGTCGGCGAATCAGATCGCGGTTATGCAAATACACTAGTGTGACGCTACTTCGACTCTGTCCAATGAAATCGCCTTTGTGATACAACCCGCCGTGGATACGTCAGAAAGCCGGCCGGCAGCGGGGGATCCATTTTGCAATCACAACAACAAGCAGGAAGAAGCCGACTTTAAGCGGGGGGGGGGGGGGCGATTTGATTGGCTGCCGGCTGCGTCTACAAAGACTACTCCCCCGTTCGTCAGAGTCGACAACGCCCTCGGGCCATCCGTCGACGGACGCATGTAGTTGAGAATGTAACGCAAATCTCAGGGACGTTTTCCATTCCTCGTGCCCGACGGGGATTCCCAGTCGCGTGTTTGTGCGTGGGGCTGGGGGCTCCGCGCCGAGCCGAACACACAACCCCCTCCGTGAGCCCAGAGCCCCCGGCCGGCTCATTAATACACCTCAGAAGAACCGCCTACCCCCCCCCCCCCCTGACGCAACGCTGAGGCAAGAGCGGTCACAGAGGAGAGCTGCTCCACAGAGAGGGTCCTCTCCTGGGGGGGGCTATTCCCGTCAAATAGAGAGACTCTGCGCTTATGTTGTGAAACACAGAGGCTGGGGCTTTTATTTTGTAAAAGACAGCCAGAGGGCTTTTCAATTTTTAAAAAAACGGAGAGATAGCTTTTATTTTATAAAAGCTGCAACCGCAAACCCCTCTGGAGCTGAGGCGGTAGAGGTGGAGACGGAGGAGGAACGGCTGATTAACGTCTCACTGAACCAGTGCTGATGAAACTTACGACCAAACCAGTTAAAGATGGAGACCTCTTTAATGTTCTCAAGCTCCATAGATCAGAGAGACAGAGAGAGAGAGAGAGAGAGAGAGAGAGAGAGAGAGAGAGAGAGAGAGAGAGAGAGAGAGAGAGAGAGAGAAAGGCGGAAAGAGAGGAAGAGAAATAGAGAGCTAGAGAGAGAAAAAAAGATACAGAAAGTGAGAGAGAGATAGCGCGAGAGAGAACAAAGAAAGAGAGTGAAAAGAGAGAGAGAGTGAAAAGAGAGAGAGAGAGAGGAAAGGAAGTTTTCACCTTGAAAGATGCATAATGACTGATCTGTTGACAGGCTGTGCGTTGTGTTTCTTAACACTTGTTCACTACAGCTCACCACCCACTCGCACTTAGATCACACAAATGTCATGTTCATGCGTTTAAACGTCCTAATATGTAAATGAAATGCTAGGTAGAAGTCTGTTGTTTAAAGGCCGTCGATGGGCGAGGTCAGCAGCTAAACCTTTATTTAAACAGTCCCCAGGGACACCAGACCCAGACCAGTGGTTCAGGCCAACCTTTAACCGCTTAATGGAACCAATGAGAACAGGCTTCCTGCTCTGGGAGTCACAGGAGAGGAAACAATTAACACAAACACACAAACACACAAACAGTACTAGTGCTACATACTACACACACGGACACGCACACATACACACAGCGGTATCTGTAGCGATAGCGTGATGCTATGTTTAGCGGTGTCTGTAGCGTGATGCTATGTTTAGCGGTGTCTGTAGCGATATGTGATACGGTGTCTGTAGCGTGATGCTATGTTTAGCGGTGTCTGTAGCGTGATGCTGTGTTTAGCGGTGTCTGTAGCGATATGTGTACATGTGTATTGTATTTGTAGCGTTATGCTGTGTTTAGCGTGTCTGTAGCGTGATGCTATGTTTAGCGGTGTCTGAAGCGTGATGCTATGTTTAGCGGTGTCTGTAGCGTGATGCTGTGTTTAGCGGTGTCTGTAGCGATATGTGATACGGTGTCTGTAGCGTGATGCTATGTTTAGCGGTGTCTGTAGCGATATGTGATACGGTGTCTGTAGCGATATGTGTACATGTGTATCGTATTTGTAGCGTTATGCTGTGTTTAGCGTGTCTGTAGCGTGATGCTATGTTTAGCGGTGTCTGTAGCGTGATGCTGTGTTTAGCGGTGTCTGTAGCGTGATGCTGTGTTTAGCGGTGTCTGTAGCGTGATGCTGTGTTTAGCGGTGTCTGTAGCGATATGTGTACATGTGTATTGTATTTGTAGCGTTATGCTGTGTTTAGCGTGTCTGTAGCGTGATGCTATGTTTAGCGGTGTCTGAAGCGTGATGCTATGTTTAGCGGTGTCTGTAGCGTGATGCTGTGTTTAGCGGTGTCTGTAGCGATATGTGATACGGTGTCTGTAGCGTGATGCTATGTTTAGCGGTGTCTGTAGCGATATGTGATACGGTGTCTGTAGCGATATGTGTACATGTGTATCGTATTTGTAGCGTTATGCTGTGTTTAGCGTGTCTGTAGCGTGATGCTATGTTTAGCGGTGTCTGTAGCGTGATGCTATGTTTAGCGGTGTCTGTAGCGTGATGCTATGTTTAGCGGTGTCTGTAGCGATATGTGATACGGTGTCTGTAGCGATATGTGTACATGTGTATCGTATTTGTAGCGTTATGCTGTGTTTAGCGTGATGCTGTGTTTAGCGTGTCTGTAGCGTGATGCTATGTTTAGCGGTGTCTGTAGCGGTGTGTGTTGGTGTTAATTAACTCACCAGCAGGCTGGCTCTGATCTCCTACCATACATCACTGAGCATCAATGCGTGTGTGTGTTCTTTAGGGGCGTGCTCGCACATAATTGTGGTTTATTTCAGTGATGAATATGTATCTGTGTGTTCATCCATATTCCAGTGGGGTTAATCTGCATTTCTTTGTGTCTGTGTTGTTAAAATAGATTTCTGAACGTGACCTAGATCATTCTGTAAATTAATCACCTCCCCCTCTCCGTTCTGTGCGTGTAACTTTTTAGATACAGATCTATATGTGTAGATCTGTCTGTAATAAAACATTCAATAAAATGCCTTCCAGTCTTTATTGATCACTCATCATTGATCGGCCAACAGGAGCTTTTATGTTTGTTTGGTGTCTGTGTGGGTGTGTGCGTTTGTTTGTGTGGGTTGCTCACTATGAGTATGTGTATGGGGTGGTTATTGGTATGTGTGTGCGCATACATGTGTTTTTTGTGTGTATGGGTGTGTGCGTGTGTTTGTGTGGGTAGGTCTCTGTGAGTATGTGTGGGTGGTTATCGATATGGGTGTGTGTACATGTGTTTTTGTGTGCATGGGTGTGTGCGTTTGTTTGTGTGGGCAGCTTCCAGTGTGCAGTTTGTTTATGGGTGTTGGGTGTGCGTGCCGTGTGTTTGTGTGTGTTAGCGTGTGTGCATGCGTGTGTATGTATGTATGTATGTGCATGTGTGTGTGTATGCATGTACGTATGTATGTATGTGTGTGTGTATGTACGTATGTATGTATGTATGTGTGCATGTGTGTATGTATGTGGGTATGTGTGTTTGTGTGCATGTGTGTGTATGTATGTATGTATTTGAGTGTGTGTGTGTGTGTGTGTATTGAGTGTGTATATGTGTTTGAGTTTGTGTGTGTGTATAGAGTACGTCAGGATCCCCATGATGGACGTCACCACGCTGATAAAGACTCTCTCCTCTCTCTCCCAGCTCTCCATCAGAGCGTCTCGGACGCGCCGGAGAAATCTTGAAGTTCTCCCTTTTGAAGAACGCCAAAGCGAAGGCGTTCTTCGTAACGAGCCGGCGGTGAGCAGCTTCGTTATTTCATGGCTCCGATTCACAGAGTGGACACGTTCCCCCCTCCCCCCCCCCCCCCACCCCCCACTGTTACATCTTTATTAATATAGCTCTCTTTATTATGACACTTTCTCCTTCAGAAAATACTCTGCGAGTGTCTCAGCCGGGAGTCGTTTGTCGGCAGAAGATATGAGGTGGGCCTCCTCTTTCATGGTTAGGAGTAATAATACAGCCTCTAAACCTCTACGGGTGATGTAAACGCACCCAGCTCATATCTTCACCGTATTTATAATATTGCACTTTATTGTACCTTACACTCACTGCCCCCGCTCAGCAACAGGAACATTCTATAAACTGTATGAATTATTCAAATGTATTATGAAGACATGAACCACAGGCTTAATGAATGATTGTGAATGCTAGCTGGACATTAAGCAGTATGATACAAGACCCGTTCCTTCCTGACAACGCCGCGGGATTCAGAGAGCTAGCCCGGAGACGCTAGCCCGGTGACGCTAGCCCGG
>NW_028178237.1:0-12514 GCF_964030765.1 Micromesistius poutassou | reverse complement strand
CGACAGGTTCACGGGCCTCTTGAAGCTGTACACCTCGTTAGGAGACTGGGAGGGAAGGGGGGGGGGGGGGGGAGGGAGAGAGAGATGGGAGAGAGAGAGAGAGAGAACAATGAAAAGAGAGAGATAGAGAGAGATGGGGGGAGGGAGAGAGAGCAATGGGGAGAGGGAGAGAAAGAGAGAGAGAGAGAGAGAGAGAGAGAGAGAGAACAATGAAAAGAGAGAGATAGAGAGAGATGGGGGAGGGAGAGAGAGATGGGGGAGAGAGAGAGAAAGAGAGAGAGAGAGAGAGAAAGAGAGAGAGAGAGAACAATGAAAAGAGAGATAGAGAGAGATGGGGGGAGGGAGAGAGAGTGATGGGGGGAGGGAGAGAGAGAGAGAGAGAGAGAGAGAGAGAGAGAGAGAGAGAGAAAGAGAGAGAGAACAATTAAAATAGATAGAGAGAGATGGGGGAGGGAGAGAGAGAGATGGGGAGAGAGAGAGAGAGAGAGAGAGAGAGAGAGAGAGAGAGAGAGAGAGAGAGAGACAGAGACAGAGATGGAGAGAGAGAAGGGTGGGGGGGGTGAGAGAGAGAGGGATGAGGAGAGAGAGAGAGAAAGAGAGAGAGTGAGAGAGAGCGAGATAGAGCGAGAGAGAGCGAGAGAGTCATAAGGAAATTGTACACGAAAGATGACAAAAAGTCCCAGTGCAGGCATCTACTCTGACGCTGAAGAACCATGCATTATGGCCCGATTATTCGTTTGCGCCTCCGTCGTGCTACACATCCACATTTTTAGGCCCACCATAGTAATCATTGTCATCAGGCGGTAAAGGAGTATATGGTGATTCTATTACATATAATTATATATATATATAAAAAAAAACAGTAATCAAAAGCCTAAGTCCTAAGAACCATGATAAAGAAGTGAGACGATGACACAGACACTGTCGTCAGCGGCCCCCCCCCCCGGTGCTCACCATCAGGTCAGGGAAGCCCACCACCAGCTGGGCGTAGGCCCCCCCGTCAGCCACCAGCCGGTTGGGGGAGACGATCCTCTGGCCCAGCGCCGCGCTCAGGTTCTCGTTGGGGAGCTGGTCGGACGACACCATGTCGGGCACGCACGCCTCGCCTGGGGTGGGGGGACGGGTGTGGGGGGAGAGAGAGGGGAGAGAGAGGGTGGGAGTACACAGGTGGAGGAGGCCGGAACACAGAGTTAAAGCATCACCTTGAGAAACGCACATAGACGTGCACACACACACACACACACACACACTCACTCACACACACCCCCCCACAAACACACACAGACAAACGTATGCACATGCACAAGCACGCACGCACGCACGCACACACACACCTGCATTCCGCAAGCAGTGTCCCAGCGGTATTCCAACCAGTGTTATTGTGTGTGTTTGTTTTGTATGTACTGGTGTGGGTATAGGGTTGATACTATAGAGGGATCACCAGCTGGCTGGCCTGTCTCAACAGGAACACACTAAACAATCATTCTTATTTAGTCAAGCCGCCACCCCATGTACCAGACTCTTATGCAGCCTGGCCCTGTGGTGGAACAGACTGGTGTGTGAGGTTAATATTGACTTCATAATAGATCTTGGTTGACTTGGTGGTTCTATACTTTTGGGGCCAGGGTGGGGTCAGTCATCTTTCTGTCTGCATGTCTCTTTGTGTCCTGGCGACAATGTTGACGTCTCTGAGGCCTCTGAATCGGGCGGTTCCTGTGCTAGCGTTGCTTTTAGATTTCCCTTTTTAGTATCCGTTGCTCAACGGTCCCGTGCGTGACTCGTACACTTGATGTTTATCAGCCGGAACACGTTTCCTCCCCGCGCTGAAGCCCAACAGAACCTTCCGGCTAACTATTTTTAATGAATTCCCTCTCAAACTACAGTTGTGAAACCTAGAACCCAGCTGCCCTTGCTTGGGAAAATCAAATCATTCATTCATGGATACTCGGAATTCGTGTCGCACAGCGGGAATTGTTGAAGAAAATCAGCTATGTTCAACAACAGCTGTTGTTGAACATAACTTTTTTTGTCTCTATGTAAAGCTGTGAAATTGTATGTCTGGGAATGAGCAACCTTAAAAAAAAAAATCACACATTTTGACTGAAAGTCCCTCCTACCGCTGTTCAAAATGCCATTAAAACCATATGGTATGAATTCATGGCAGTGGAATCAAAGGATCGCAGAAGGTACCTCAATAACAATAACACATCATACTCTTTTCACTGTACTGCTGTCATCAGTATTCAGGCTAAGCTCAGCTTTACAAGGGGCCGGGCGTTTTGCTCTGCTACACCCAGTCTTTGGAAGGCCCTCCCTGCCCATAGGAGGGCACTACAGTCCCTGGACTCAATACGGGGCCTAAAGTTCCTCTTGTATCGGAAGACATTCAGTTCATTTAAGTTAGCGTTTTATAGTTCAAGCTCAAGTCTACAGCACTTTGAGATATCTTAAATGAAAAGTGCTTCATGAATACAATTAACTACAATAATTATTAAACTACAGAAGAAAAAAAAAACGGTATAAGGAATATGTTGCACATAATATCGTATACCGCACTGATTAATAGGTTTGTTCTGTTATAGCCAAATGAAAACCAAAGAACGACTGGGTGCACGGCGGGCGGGCGAGGCGTACCGGAGGTGGCTCCGTGCCCGGCGCTGACGGCGTCCTCGCTGATGGCGTGGAGCTGACACACGCCAGAGTCCTCCGCTCCCATGTGCATGGGCTTGGTCAGGAGGAACTTCCTGTCAAACCACAACCACAATGCTAGCAAACAACTGCGCTTATACATTTAACTAGGCACATACAAATACACACACACACACACACACACACACACACACACCTGCATAAAGACAGACAGGTAATCATAAAATCATATAATCATAAAAATGCAAATGCAAGGAGCAAAAACAGAAAGAACAAAATACTGAAGAAAAATACACAAATATAAACAAAAATATTAAATCTAACACACCATTTAAAAGAGAAGAAGGGGCAGTAGCAATCAAAAGTCTAGAAAAAAGTTTTCAGGAGATACAGTATTTACAAGATAGATAGATAGATAGAAAGAAATATAAATAGAAAGATTGATAGATAGGCAGTAAGATACAATCATAACTCAGTGACAGTGAGTGACAGATAGATAGAACAATAGATAGAACGTCATATCAAAAGATAGATAGAGGGATATACAGACAGATAGATAGAAGGATATTCAGAGAGTCATGCGGGCAACATGTTCTTACTTGTTGCTGTTACTTTCTGTCAGCAGCCAGCGGTCCTCTGCCACCAGGTACACGTCCTTCAGGTTAATGGGCAGGGAGATGGAGTGCACCTGGCCCTCCAGGACGTCCAGCACCTCCAGCTGGTTGCTATGGTCACACACACACACACACACACACATACACGCACATGCACACACACACACACGCGCATGCACACATGCACACACACACATACGCGCACACACACACAAAAAAACATGCAATCCCACAAAAATACACACACACGCGCAGAAGGTAAGACAATGACAATATATTATATTAAACAATATATAACAATATAAAAACATAGACTACGTATACTACTATAATACAAAATAGTACACTATATATGTTTACTTACCCATCCTCCTTGAAGAAGAGGAGCCAGTTTTTGTGAGCAAACTCACGGCACATCTTATAGCTGGCCTGAAAACGACAGACACATAAAACTAAATTAAACACCAAAAAACACAAGGCAGATTTTGTCTTTCACACAAACACAGATAACTTCACATGGAGATGGAAATGGAACCGGCAAAGGGAGGTAAAAATAACTTGTCTGTGAATAATGTTGACAAGGTGTGGACAGGGGACATCATAGTGTGTGTGTGTGACCTCCTACTGTTTACACATCTAATACCGGTTTTCTTTAGACTTTATCCTGGCACTGCTATACTTTTTAAATGATTTATATGTTATTATATCCTTTTTATTGTCCATATTTAATGCTGGCTTGTAGGTTTTATCCCTGCACTGCAGTACGTACTTATTTGCACAACCATCATGACACACATTCTCCAAGAGCACTTTAGCATATCTTTTATCGTCCATATTATCCATATTATTATATTTTATTTGATCATCTTGTTTATGTTGTATGTGTGTATGCTGTGTGTGACGTGTTCAAGCTACTGTGACTTTGAATTTCCCCTGGGGATCAATAAAGTATACATCTAGCTATCCTAATCTGGCCCCCTAATCATCCATAATCATATAATTGGCTAATTCATTGATTCCCTCACTCTCCACCTCAAGCTGGTGTGTGGTGAGCGTCCCGGCACCGATTGGCTGCCGTGCATCACCCAAGTGGGTGCTACACATTGGTGGTGGTTAAAGAGGTCCCCTTGTCACTATAAGCGCTTTGAGTTTCCAGAAAAAAAAAAAACCTGCTATATAAATTCAATCAATTCTTATTAATTCTTATTCATCCTCTGACCTGCTGCTCCTTGCTGCTGCTGCTCCACCAGTTGGAGGCCTTGGTGACGGGCGGCTCCGCGTCCGGGGACAGAACCAGCCTGCGCACCGCCCCGCTGCCCAGGTCCAGGTGCAGCACAGTGTTACTCTGGAGCAACACGCACACACACACACACACACACACACACACACACACACACACACACACACGCACATGCATGCACACACACACACACACACACAGGGCAAGGGAGGGAGTCAACACTTGGTTAACCTTGGAATAGTGTTAATTATGATGTTATTATGTTATGGGATTTAGAATCTAAATCCATAACATAATAACCATCTACATTTTAGATGGATAACACCTGTGAGCAAATCAGTCATCCTGTAGGTGTGTGTGTGTGTGTGTGTGTGTGTGTGTGTGTGTGTGTGTGTGTGTGTGTGTGTGTGTGTGTGTGTGTGTGTGTGATCGTGTGCGTGTGTGTGTTTTTGTAGTACAGCCACCAGATGGCGCTCATCTTCCACTGTGCTCAGCAAGGAGGGATCGCTCTGACAATCTAAATACAAATGGAAACGAGAGCTTAGGGCCGTAGTCAGTCTTCAACTGTTGCCCCGTGAACATTAGCACATCACTCGTACTCTGTGTACGACCCTCACGCGTGTTTACACAGCGAGTACACACACACACACACACACACACACACACACACACACACACACACACACACACACACACACACACACACACACACACACACACACACACACACACAAAGCTGAAACGGCGACGCGTCTCTCCGTCGTTTACCTTACGACGCGAGCGAAGGGTCAGCCGACGCTGAGCCGAGGCAGAGCACCGCCGCTTTGTCAGCCAACATTACCGCTCAGATTTACGGGGCGCGTCTCGGTAAACACAGCCTAGCCAGCGACGGCCGTTCATCATTATCTATCGTCGTTAGCGTTATTTATAATTGTAACGACTGGCGCTTCGAAGACATAGCAACCGCCTCCGTGGAGATAAACGGCCCCTTTTACCGTTAGTGGGACTATTTCAATCCCACACGGTGCGCCATTTAAAACATTTATTTCAGATATGTGCAGTATAAAGGCTAGATTTGTGTGTGTGTGTGTGTGTGTGAGTGGGTCGGCAGCTCCGTGCCAAGTCTCCCAGTCATGACGCACTGAGCTTCATCTTCATCTGTCTTTTATGAGAGGAAGCTCTGGAGGAGCTTGTGTTGAACCCCCCCTCCACTCTATCCCTTCCTCCCCCTTGCTTACGGCTCCCGTCTCTGACATGACATACAACACACACACACACACACACACACACACACACACACACACACACACACACACACACACACACACACACACACACACACACACACACACACACACACACACACACACACAAACTGACTGAGCTAACTCATACAGAGTAGGCTCCGGAGCTCTGCGATAGATCCTGCCTTCGAGGAAGTGTGCATGTGTGCAGAACAGGCAGTGTGTGTGTGTGTGTGTGTGTGTGTGTGTGTGTGTGTGTGTGCGCGTGTGCGTGCGTGTGTTTGAGCATGCATCTTATGATTTTTCATTCTGACAGACGTCCTTTGAAGGCAATGAGGCTCTTCTCCCACACTGTCGGCAGTGTGTGTGTGTGTGTGTGTGTGTGTGTGGGGGGGGAATGATGTCAATCATCTTTGCGGTTTCGACATGTTCGGCAAATCTGTTTACCGACTAAGCAACACGGTTGTTGTGTTTCATAAAGGAACTACTAGGAGGCAGGTTTGTGGTGAAAGATTTTAAAATGCTCCAACGTCCTAATAAGGTCCTACAAATCTGTGACTTGGCTCATTTGAGGTAAAAGGTTGTATTTAGGTAATCAACCATGATGTGAATCCCCTCACGCTGATCCCAACTTCCCCAATCGTCATTGCAAAGAGAAGATGGATGGCATGAAACTGTCGGTTTTCTCGTAGTCTTACGGGAAAAAGGGTTTTCCCAGCATGAAGAATGTTGTGAAGTGACTGCGGCCAACAGGAAATGAATAGAGACCAAACTCATTTACTGGGAAATCGAATTCATTTTTGGCCACGGCAATGAGAACAGGTGTTTAATTTAAGCCTGCAAAAGGATGTGCGTACTTGCATGTGTGTTTGTGTACGCGGGTAAGTTATCGACCAATCTCGTGTGAGAGTGTGTGTATGCCATCGCATAGTTTGGATATGTGTGTTTGTGAGTGTTTGTGTCTGTGTGCGTGTGCGCGCGTGCGTGCGTGCGTATCGCTGTCATTCCCCCTGGGAGAGCGATGACCCATGATTGAACTGTATGATGTCTGGACCTCTTCATATTTAGACACAAGAAACATGATCTTTCGCTAAAGGTATTTTTAGAAGTCCTCTTTTTGCCTAATATGCACCAGCTGTAGAACTGTTCAGGAAAGGGGCGGGGGGGGGGGGGGGGCTGTTAGAATTCATTGTTCATGTCGTTCCTCTCCCTGTCCTCTCCTAATCTGGCTTTTTATGAGACAACTGAAATGGGGAGCAGAGGGGGCTTTGAACCAAAGCAGACATTCACACTTGTGGGTGCATTCTTATTTGTGTGCGTGAAGAAGTCTGAAGTTAAGACAGCTTTTTATATTATGGATTTCATCTGAGAATGTGAAGCTTGCTTGGCAATGTGTTGTGTGTGTGACTGTGTGTGTGTGTGTGTGTGTATGTGCAAATCCTGTGTTTGTGTGTGTGTCTGTGTGCTGTGTGTACATCTGTGTTGGTTTGTCTGTCTGTGCGGGTGTTTGTCTGTTTACGGGAATTTCTGTGCATGTGTGTCTGTCTTTCTGTACATGTGTGTGTGTGTGTGTGTGTGTGTGCGCATGTGTCCCAGTGCCTGTGTTTGTGTTTGTCAGTCTGTCTGAATGTGTGCATGTATCTGTACACGTGCACGCTTCTGTACGTGTGCACGTATCTGTGCCTCTGTGTGTCGGTACGTGTGCATGTGTTTGTACACGTGCACGTATCTCAGCCTGTGTGTGTGTGTGTGTGTGTGTGTGTGTGCACGTGTGTGCACGTGTGGTACAAACCTGCTCCTCGTGCAACACCACCTGCCCATCCAGGGGGCTTCCCAGCGGGGCGATGGTGATGAAGGGCTGCCAGACCCCGCTGATGGTCCTGGGGAAGACGTCGTACAGCTCCATGCAGTGGATGGTGTCTCCGCGCTCCTTCATGGAGAACAGCGACACGGGGTTGCACGTGGCCACGTACAGCGCGTCTGGAGCACAGAGGGGGAGACGGAGCGCAAGTGAGGATGAGAACCTGCAGCGTTACCGTTCATCAGTGTAAAGTTAGTGTCGTGCGTTGTGATGAGCCCAAAGCAACACAGGGTGAAAATTAGTAGCGCGACCGCAAACAAAACAATTTAATCATATTGTTTGAGTAGTTTAAAAAGTAATACAAATATTAAAATGGTATCAAATTGGATTTTACATGCAGGGAAATCTCCTGTCACGTTGAGTAATTATAACAGCGTTTTAGTAACGGTTGGATCACCGTAGCCCATTCATTTGCAAGTCCTGCCGTTTTCCACATGAATGGCAGTGAACAGCGCTTAATGACAGCTATTGAATCGTCCACTGTGATGGCCTTTGACCACGGGCTTATTTCACACACTGGGACTCTTCAGTCACAGAGACATATTCTAATTACACCAATGGGGTCCTTGAAGTGAAAGTGCTCCATCTCAAAAGGTTTTTCTTTATTTGGCTATTATCATATCGACCCTGTAAATCAACACGAAAGCGAACACAAACCGATTACACAGTTTGTGTGTGTGTGTGTGTGTGTGTGTGTGTGTGTGCTGACCGTCCTTGGTGGCCACGTCACAGATGATGTTGACCTCATTCATGGGTAGGTGCCAGTGGGCCTTCTCCTCACTGAAGCTCAGGGCCCGGCTCTCCTGCCTGTCACAGGGGTAGCCCTGCACCCGCAGATACGCCGGCCCCTGGCAACACACACACACACACACACACACACACACACACACAAAGGATTGCACACCTGAGCATGGTACATCACACAGTGTACTTCCATCTCTTTCCAATGGTCACTCTGAACATAACAAGGTACTTGAAAAGTAACAAATAGATAAGGTTTGGGCCGGGACACACTGGGATGTTAGAGTGTGGACTCACAGTAGGGAGATGCAGAACGATCTGGATTTGGATGAAGTGTCTTCGACAAAGTAAATCATCGGGTCAGAGTTAGTTGTATTGTCTCGGTTGTGCGTTCACCTGTGCGTTTGTATGGTTGGAGATGCTCAGAAAGTGGACAACCATTTGCAAGATGCTTGTCAGTAGTGAAGGGAAGGCGGGAGCAGGTGAGTGGGGACTGGCCTCTCAACTGCTAATTGGTGACAATGATGTGGGACATGCGCAGACAACACATCCTTTGACTTTTCTATACACATGTTTATTTCTAACCGAGCCCTGAGCGGCTTGAGGACACCGGTGTGTTTGAACCAATGCACGAATGAGTGTGCGACCGGCGGCCCGGCTGACACCGATAGCTGCGCTCACGACGGCAGACAGGTGCGCCGGCTTGTCCAGTGAGCACGGGGTCCGCATCGGACTGTAATTACCTTCACGTCAATTCGCCGGGTCTCCGTGGGGCAGAGGAGTTTGCGGCGGGCGTTTCCTCCCTGGTTGATGGTCCAGTGGCCTGACATGGTGACCTCGGGCAAGGGCAACCTGTCACATGTAGACAATCATTCTCATCAGCAGAATAGTTTGTGCCACGGGCGCACGTCGAACGAGGCGATTACACATCTGTGCCGAGTCGCATGTGCGCTTTAGAGTTTTAAGGGTGGACGATGAGCAGATGGTAACTCAAAACGTGTTTGTGTTTTTCTTTAGCGCAGGGACGCGAGTCAAGCGGGTTTAGTTTATTTTCAGCTAATCTTAAAAAATTACTTTCACTCACGGCATTGCAATTCACCAAGGAACCAATTTTTGGACTCAAGCCGCCGCTAAATGTTTTCAGATGGAATCGGCCCTGTTTTTGTATCCTCCACACACAGGAAAAAGTCCCGAAAAAGACTCCCATTGAATCGGCAGACTGAAGAACTGAACAGCTAGCTCACGGGTGTTGGAGATCTGCGAGTGCTTGACTCCCCACCCGGCTTGTTGTGTCTGGCTCCCTGCGCGCCCTGACCCTCCCCGTGAAACACAGCTCAACACCCAGCCCCGGAGGTTTGTTACAGGCGGGTGGGCCAAGGGACAAAGCACAGCCGCAACACTACGATAATAACAAGGAACTCTGGACGGCCCCTTTGAATAAAAATACTCTTTGTACGAATAGATGTAATAACAAATAAGAGGGTTTCTAACTCTCCATCTCTGGATTTGGAAATCAAGACGGCCAAGGGATGGTTGGTGAGTCATCACCTGAGGTGGGTAATGCACTCATCTCATACGTGGAGATCCAGATGGCTGAATTAATTGTCTTAGTCAGATCGTTTTAATATAGATAAATACAGATCATAAGTGGAATCAAGTGTCTATTTCAGGTGGTGCATGGGAGAGTGTCACAAATCATCTAAATCCTAACTGTTCAAGGAAAATAGTTGTTTCTTCCCCTGTTCATGTTCACACAAGGAATACAATCAACGCTACATTTATTAAACAGTCAAAACAAAATTCACAGGAGACGGAAGAAACAAATATTTTCCTTTATTGTCAACAGACAGATCTGTACATAATGAGGGGACTTGAATCAGTCCTTTCCTGCCTAATGCAATGTAATCCTGCATGACGACCGTCCTGTAATCCTACAGACCATGATCAGAACAATCAGGCACAAGTTGAGCAGACTTCATGGAAGCCACATGTTTTGGCAGAGGCCAACCCAATGCCCTTTCAATAATGATACTGATTAAATAATCACTAAAGTGAACATACAATCAAATAAAAGGAGGTTAAAATGAGGTATTACATGCCATACATTATTTTCAAAATCTTTTAAAATAATTAATAAACTTAATATGTGAACAAACCAGAGGTTCCGATAATTAGTCGAGAGTTGTCTAACATCTCTATGACCCTAACACGGATCAGAACTGATCACTCCCTGGAAGTGGAATAGTACCAGATGCCTTCAGTTCAAAACCTAGCTAGAGATAACCAATGGGTCGTCCAAAGGTAGAATGAGTCTACAGTACACATTAGGGGCTAGTGAACGCACCCATCGCCTTATGGCCTTGAGGCCTTGAGGCCTTGGATCTCCTATTAGGAAAATGTTCTTATGAGGTATGTGGATGGAGCCAGGTGGTCTGGCCAGCAACGATGATCCTCCCCCCTGATCCGCAGCCATAGTTAGTGTTTGTGTGTTTGTGTTGGCTACATAAAATACGTTACACACCTTTCTCATCAACTCCCTTTGGAAAGAGGCTTGACTGAAATGGGATCGCCAAAACAACGTTCTGCGTTCATGATCAACATCAAGCACTGCATGTTCTGTGTCTGTATCAGTGTCTGTGTCTGTGTCTGTGTGTGCCTGTGTGCGTGTGCGTGTCGGTGTATGTGTCAGTGTCAGTGTCAGTGTCTGTGTGCGTGTGCGTGTGCGTGTGTGCGTGTGCGTGTGCGTAGCCCTGGCGGTCTCGGTCTTACTCCTTGGCCAGGCTGACGGAGGAGGGCTTGGCCCCGATGGGGATGCCGTGCTTGTGCAGCGCCTCGATCAGGACGTCCCGCGTGTCCTTGTTGTAGGAGTCAAAGTCGAAGACGTTGCGCACCACGTTGGCCAGCCCCTCCTCGGGGAACTTCTGCAGAAGGGAACAGGCCGGAAGAGCGTGAGGGAGGGAAGGGAACAAGAGAGAGGAAGGGGAGAGGCCAACGAACACGGCGGATCCAGAACAAGGGAACAGGGATTGAGGAGAAAGGGGAAGGGAGACGGAGAGGATGGACGAAGCACAGAGAGGGAGGGAGATAGAGAGTGAAGGAGGGGGGCGGCGAGAGAGCTAATAACATTTACAATGCCAACAGCAGTGTGTGTGTGTGTGTGTGTGTGTGCGCACATGTGTGTACGTGTGTGTGTGAATTAGTGTCATGGCATGACAAGTGAGTGATTTTGTGCCCGGTGCTGGGCATCAGAAGGGGAAGCCAGTGTGGAATAAAGGGATGCTTAAAGCAGCCTCATTCATTCTCTAGGGCTCACTTTCCTTGGGCCTGAAGCTCTGTCACAGCCTACCGTTTCCCTCAATCACTCCTCCTGAGAGCCATCTCCCACAAACTATGCCTTCAGCCGCTGGTGTCCTCGCGTGTGTGCTTATGATGATCCATTATCATGACGAAAGGGCCAATTTGGAGGAAAACGTATTATGAGAGAACGAAAGACAGAGAGTGACAGTGGGAATCGAGCCCTATTACTATTGATACGGGTTAACGTTACGCTCATAATTTTCAATATCACGTATCTAACTGTGCTGCGATAAGGAGAAGCCACAGTTAATAATGGCCACCGCTAAACATGATCTATTCGGCGAACAACAGCACATCTGCCGTCTACAAGACGACATAACGTCACGGATAAATCGTGCTCCATTGAAGACCACGGCTACATGGCCAATAGTTACAGCTTGGAATCACATCAGGGGAAGATTGAACTCTATTGATCTGGGAAGGGGGGGCTTGCGGTGACAAACTTGTGCATGTGCCCACTGCCAACATGTGATATGATAGTTACAGGCCCTCTGGCAGCCCGCTAAATCCCCACACACACCCACACCCACACACACACACACACACACACACACACCCCCAAACCCTGAAGAAGTGTCGGCTATTTCCACTTATCGATTTAGAGCCCCGCTAAATGAGCCAGTGTGTGTGCTGCTCAGGCGGCCGATTTATAGCACCCCACCCACCCATCCCCCCCCACTCAATCTCCCCCCCCCCTTCATCCCCCATCCACCTGGTGATTGATGACGGGAGGTGGGAGGCCTTTGGGGAAATCTAGCGTACAGGTTGGACGGCATGCTTCATATTATTGATCTATGATCTGCTCTCT
>NW_028178238.1:0-1000 GCF_964030765.1 Micromesistius poutassou | reverse complement strand
ATTCAGGATTCTAGAAATCCTTCTGGAATCCAGCTCAGGATCAGGAAGATTTATAGAATGAGTCATCTAGAATCTAGATGACGTCACTCGACCCCCAGACCCAGACAGGTCGCCGGGTCTCGCGGAGGGATGCGTCCAGACAAGCAGGCCTGACTTCAAGGACTTTCCTTGTATGAGTGAGACACTTCAGCCTCTCTCCTAATCCCGGAGCTAAATGAGACAGAGAGCCTTTTTTTTTTTTTTTAAATCACTGTGCTGCGTGGCAAGGCCGAAAAGGTCAACACGGCCTCGCTCTGAAGAACCCAGTCGACCGCTTCCTGCCTCGAGACGAATCGAGTGGCACCAGCCAGGCGGATAACGGATGACCCGTTTTGTTTTTCACGACTTGTCTGTCAGTCAAGTCCTTGTCCAAGTCGCGCGCCCATTACTCTGAGCCGCCTAGCTACTGATGCTACAGCAGAAGCTAACGTACATAATCTTTAACATCATGATCATCTGGGTTATTGAGCAGCACAACAAGTTGTTTTGTGTGGCGCTTGTTGTATGTTCTCCCCCCCCCCCCCCCCGTGTTCACCCTCGTTTCCTCTTTTTTTTTCCTGCGGTTTCCTCCCACACCAAAATACATCCGTGTTAGGTAAACAGTGACACTCGGGCTGCCGGTGCCCTTGACCTAGGCTGCAGACCTAGCTGGAGTCGGTCCCCTCTAGTGCTGCTAGTGATGGTTAAAGGCTCCTAGTGATGCTAGTGATGGTTAAAGGCTCCCAGTGCTGCTAGTGATGGTTAAAGGCTCCCAGTGCTGCTAGTGATGGTTAAAGGCTCCTAGTGCTGCTAGTGACGGTTAAATGCAGCCATCTCATTTCGTGTATCTTGTACTTGACGCAATGACAAAATCAAAGAAACTCCTTATAAATCACGGTAGCGACGACGAGGGAGCTGATTCGGCCCACCCGGTCGGTCGGGTCGGGCTACGGCGGGTAGCCCGCTTCTGAGCGGGAAGCTG
>NW_028178239.1:15000-22452 GCF_964030765.1 Micromesistius poutassou | reverse complement strand
ACTGAGATGATGGAGAGAATGTGAGACGGAGATGGAGGGAGAGAGACTGTAAAAGAGAGAGAGGGGGGTGCAGGAGAGAGTCAGATGGAGAGAGAGAGAGAGAGAGAGAGAGAGAGAGAGAGAGAGAGAGAGAGAGAGAGAGAGAGAGAGAGAGAGAGAGAGAGAGAGAGAGAGAGAGAGAGACGAGAGAGAGAGAGAGAGAGACGGAGAGAGAGAGAGAGAGAGAGAGAGAGAGAGAGAGAAAAAACAAAACAAGAGAGGGAGAGACCGAGCTGGACTTCTTCAGTATATCAACTCACACTGGTTTGTTTTCTCATCCATGTATTACAGTTTGAAGCAGATTTACAAGCTCTGTGTATTTTTCATTGTGACGAATTGCCACCAGCCCTGAACTCCTGGCCCACCAAAAGAAATAACAAAACATACACGAAAAAGAGATCAAAGCATGCTGACAGAGGGCTGGTTCCCCGCGTAGGGATGCCTCCAGGCATCTGGAGCCGAGGTGAACTCCTCAGTGTACGCCCGCTCCTAAAGAACTCCAAATGACCGCCATTAGCCCGAGCGTGACTTCCAATCTGGAGGTTCCCCGCTTCCAATTCCCGCTGTGCGGTTTTGCGCATGAAATGGTCTCACTGAATAAAAGGGGGAAATAACTAGCGAGAAATGGCAGCCAACGCTGCCATAAAACACTAGAGTAGGATATCAAAATATGTCATCCTTTCCACAACCCTCACAACCCCCAGTACAAAATGGCAGACTCTGAGAACCTTAAGCGTGACTTCTTGGTTTGTGTTCCTCTTGTCCTTTTTGAAGGTTTTTTTTTCTGCCAAAACAAAGGTCTGAAGGTTGTGATTGGTCCAGTTCATCAACAGCAGTAGACGTCCTTTTAAAGCTGCTCAGTTGTCTCAATCAAAAACGAATGGATGCGCACGAGGGAAGAAGGGACGTGAACACAGCCCTACGGGGGAGTCTATATGGTAGGTAATTAAACACGGATGGATGGGTGCCAGGAGACCTACGTGGTCTGTCCTCCCCCTTCCTTCAGGCCTAATGAGCGGATCCGTACTTGTCGACGCACCTTGTAAGCGTTGGGCTTTGAGCGGGTAGGATGAAAGGACGCTAATCTAATATTTATTAAGAGTTAGAGGAGCCGACAAACAAATGTCTCTCGGCCATGCTCGTTAGATCGGCGCAAAAGAGGAAGAATCACAGCATCTGGGGCATGTCATACGCGTAGTTATTTATTTAAAGGGACACTTTTCCCCCCTAGCTGTGGTGTTAATTAGATAATAGCATTAACAAGCCATTACAAAATCAGCCGGTTTGTGACATTGTTTTTTCAAATACCTCGGGACAGAGCTGGACACATCGCTGTCCTTCTCACAGCATGCTGCCGACTCCCAGCAGCGCCTCCACCTGCGGAGGAAGCTCAGAGTCTCTAATGTCAGCAAGGACATTTGAACTGTGGCTTACCGTTCACTCATTGAATCCAAATCCGTCCTCTACTTTCAATATCTCCGCCCGGTACAACACCCTCACCATCAAGCACAAAACAAAATTTGCCTGGATAGTAAATCAGGCTGGCAAAATAATTGGCTTTCCCCGAACCCCCCCCCCACCCCTAACAGAACTGTACACCCGGTCAGTACTCAGGAAAGCCCATACAATCACACAGGACCCCACCCAACCCCTCCACCAATCCTTAGAGTTACAGCCATCAGGTCGACGCTACAGGGTCCCGTTGGCACGAAAAAACACACTGAACAGTCACAAATCTCACTCCATTCAGTCATCCCTTTGTGCCACTTGCATTCATTTATTGCCATTATTTTGGATTGTCTCTGTCTTGTATGTATTTATTTAGTGTCAATTGAACCTGCCCTGTCAAAGACGAATTTCTGTCACTTGTGACGGACAATAAAATTTTCCTCATCTTCCTCATCCTCATCCTCATCGTCGTCCGCTTATCCGGGGTCGGGTCGCGGGGGCAGCAGCTCAAGCAGGGGGCCCCAGACTTCCCTTTCCCGGGCCACATTGACCAGCTCTGACGGGGGGATCCCGAGGCGTTCCCAGGCCAGTGTTGAGATATAATCTCTCCACCTAGTCCTGGGTCTTCCCCGGGGTCTCCTCCCCACTGGTCGTGCCTGGAACACCTCCCAAGGGAGGCGTCCAGTGGGTTTTCCTCATCTTATCTTATCTTATCACAAGTGGAAGTGTCGACCAGGATCAGCCTACCAGTGGGCACAGTCCACTGGGTAGATCTATCTGTTAAACATCTTGTGCTGCTGTCACAACGTCCATTTTGAAAGGGCTTGCGATGGCCAATCACCGTCACCCCTGGTGGTCTAACAGGCGATTACGGGGAACAGGGGAACGATGGAGACCGGCTCCCCTCGGCAGCAGCAGCTCATCGGATGTGGAAATAATGGAGACGGGGGCATAAACATAAAGCCACTCTGCGGTTTTATTACAGCTGTTACTTTCATCACCGTGCTCCGTCATTTCACACACAGCGAGGGATAAGATGAGGCAGGTGGGGCGACCGACCTGAATTCAAATGAGGTATGAGGGCGTCACGTGGGAGGTGGGGGGAGGGCAGGAGTAGTGACTACAGTGTTTGACTCACAGCACTCAAAGGGACTGGGTTTGACCCACCATATCAGCAGAACCTCCTAGAGCGGGCTGCTCTGACCCTGACCCACTGACCCACCGCGTTCACTGAGAGTCTCTCTGGACGGAAGCCATCTGCTTCCGTCCAGAGAGACTCTCAGAGACTCTCAGAGACTCTCAGAGACCCCGTTGGGAGAAGCGTGTTATTGATCGCCCTGCGATGGGAATACGGAGCAACGCTGCTGATTGGAACACTCGGATCAATGCGCGCCCGGCTTAGGTTTGACACAGAAAGGTCGCGCAGGGGTCAGGGCGAGACGAAGGAAACGGAGGTAAGAGCTTTCAGCGGTTCAGAGGGCCGTCACACAACACTGGTGATCGTCATTGCGTTCGATTAAGTAGGCTGGTGGGTTGACCCACCAGCCTACTTACTACCTGTTAGTGTTGGAGTGTGGTACAGCCCACACTCTCCCTAGTGATGTCACAAATTGTCATTGATTTTGGGATGGCTTGATGGCGTGAGCCCTTTAAAACAGCCCTGCTCCTCTGGTTGACACAGGTGTGATAGGCTTGTCGTCTCCGCTTGACTGTGTGTGTGTGTGTGTGTGTGTGTTAAGCTCGTACGAACCCTCTGCAACTTCAAAACAACCCAGGAAAAACACCTCAAATAAACGTATAAAGCCGTTTCTTCCTGTGTGGAAGGAAGTGATTAGCATTAGCTCGAGAGCATTGCACTTGGTTGGAGAAGCGGAGGTGATTTTTTTTTTTCTGCCCCACCCCCCCCAGCATGTCAAGTCATCACGAGGAGTGGATGTTTGGTACTTGACGGTTCGAGAGAACGGGTTGTACATATGCTATTGAGGAGATAACGCGACCAATCACAGGCCTCGTTCTGAGTGAGCTCAGCGGGGCGGGGAGGGGCCGTGTGGGTCGACTAAAGACCTCCTGGCATAGTGCACATCTGACCGATGTATCCCTTTTTTTGTATTCAATTACATTCACATTTAGGGCATTAAGCAGACCCTTTTATCCAAAGCGACTTACAGTAAGTACATTTGTCATAAGTAGGTGAAACAATATATCGCTGTCGGCACAGTGAGGATGTTCATAGAACCAAGTGCAAAGCACTAACAATCGCTAGGACAACCCATTCCCCGTACACAACAAAGGTTTGTGTATATATCTCTCTCCCGCGTTCTGTCTCTCTCCCTCTGTCTCTATATGTAATAGAGACACCGTAGAAACACAGCTACAGACATGAGATGCGGTAGGGATGCAGCAGAGACGTGGTCAAAAATACAATAGACGCACCTTAAAGTCACAGTAGAAACATAACGACACAATAGAAATCGAGCATGGCGTTACTTTGAGCAGGCCACGCAGTCGACTGAAATCAGCTGAATCACGCCGTCGCCATTGAACACACAAAGGTCTCGAGCCCCCCCCCCCCCGCTCCACTCAGCGGGGATGGAGCGACATATAGCGTTTGACCTGTAATAAGCAGTTTCTAAAATGAATGTAAATGCCCATGCTGTGGCCTTTACCCTGCTATCAGGCGGCCGCCGGCTCTGTTCCATTACCCACGGGGGTCCCTGCTTGACCTGCTGCACCAGGCTGAAGGGGAGAGGGGACACGTTACAGACACAGACACAGCAGAGACACAATGTACACACACACACACAACGGAGACACGACTGAGTGGAGACACAGCACAGACACAGAAGAGACGGAACGGAAACCAACATGTTCACACAATATACACACACAATACAGACACAACTGAAACACTTTATGAACAAGGAGAAAATCAACGGAGACGCAATAGATACAACTTGTACACAGAAGCATAGAAACGCAACAGAAATGCGTTAGAATCGTAAAAACACAATAGAGACACACTATTCACATTGTATCATTGAATTCTAATGAAATGTATGCACATAACATAACAACGATAAATTGTTAACTTACCATTAGATGAGTCGACTGCCCAAACAGCTGTAGATAATGGTATGTGGGCCAGCCCAGCACGCTTATCCGTGCTCAAAACAACTGAATTAAAAATAACTTCATGAGCACGTTGAACGTTGTCATAACTTTAATTAGTTAGAAAGACATATATTCAACATATATTATTTATAATCTGGCAGCTGCACTCTATAGTCATAATTTTGTCAGTATGTCTACACAATAGATGAATTACAATGTACCCGTCCTTAAAGAATAGCCTTAAATGCATTTAAACCGGAGACGTCTACATTTTCCAAATGTTCCCAATGGATAAAGATTGCTGTTTAGAAGTGTATCCCAGTAGCTCTAGTAACAGTATAAGCAGCAAAATAACTGTGTGGACAGTGGAGCACTGGTGTTGGTGTAACGCACAAATACTGTATATCAGTGGTTCTCAAACTTTTTATACCACGTACCACCTCAGAAAATATTTGTCTCCCCAAGTACCATCATTAGGAACAATGTTATAAAATATAACAAACTACAGTAGTGTAGGCCTGCTGCCCTATTCTGCTACACACAGTTCACGCCGGAGGCACATTTAGTCTTGAAAAATATATTATTTATTGTCAACTGTGGTTGACAGCTGTATAAAGTGGTAGCACTAGAACAGACACAGAGACACACACAACAAGTGAGAACATTAAGAATAACAACTGTGTACCAACAACCTGTTTGAAAATGCAAGGCTAAATACAAATAATATTGAAAGTTGGCCAGCCCGCTGATAACTGAACTTCCATAAGCCTCATGAGACGGGCGCACCTGCCTCTGCAAACACAGTCCTGCGATGTCTGGATACATTGAGGTCAGCTTCCGCCTCAGGTGTAGCTCAGCATCAATCCTGCTTCTGTATTTTGTTTTTATGATGGAAAGTGAAGACAAGACTTTCTCGCACTGATGTGATGTGGTCAGCTGATATTGAAACAAAAATATTACAGGAAAGGCCAAACTTATTTTAAACTCCATTTTTAATGATCTCTTGGTTAACGTATTTCCATTCGTTCTAGTATTTTGATATTATTATGTTTTTGTTGTTGTATAGCTTTTTAAGTGAGTTACTCATTGAGTATCAGGAGATGGTGTTCGGTACGCACTCCACACGTAGCGTCGCGGGTGGAGTTGTTGACGGGTGGGGGGGGGGGGGGGGGGGGGGTGACAGCCGCAGCAATTTAGCGCTCGTCCGGAGCAACGAGATCTAACGGGTATTCTTCTTTTTTTGGCGTGACATTTGTTGCGTGTGCGTGAGAGAAAAAAAAAAAAACTGAATCAATTTGTGGCGCTCGTTGTTGAATCTGTGGCGCTGTGCCACACATTGGTCTATGTATGGGAAACACTGATGTATGTATGTATGTATTTATGTATGTATGTAGTAATGAATGATTTTTTGGAAACTCTTTTGCGTACCACTTAATAGCGCATCGCGTACCATAGTTTGAGAACCGCTGCTGTATATAATACAGGTTAAACTGACTTAACATATACTGTATTATACAGTATACAATACGTCAGTTTAACCTGCATTATATACAGTCTGCATATAATACAGGTTAAACTGACTTAACAGAGTAATACAGGTTGAACCGACCTAGACTAATACAGGTTAAACTGACTTTCCGTATTTGTTTTTTGGTTGAAATTATATTGCAGACACTTTTCACACCAATTAAAGGTGCTAGTCCACGAGTACTCGCGGATTGTATCGTTCTCTGGATGGAGGATGAAAAAATACAAAAATGAAATGACCCGCCCAAGTAAAGTCAGTGTGTGGGTAACACTGCGATAGCTCAGTGGCTGGCATGAGCCACTCGTAAAAGCGGCGCATCGTAGCAAGCTAGATCAGTATTGAAATATGATATCAATAAATGATATCAATAAATGCGCCCATTACATTCACATGTAATGGTCGCATGTCAAGGGCACGACGCCCTTGACATGCGACCATTGCATGTGAATATTTATGACCGTGAATAAAACGACACATTTCTCTGGGTTGGAACATTGTTGGAAACATAATAGATATAATGGATATAATTAGTACAGACAAATCATAGGTCTAGTCGTTTTTAGATATTTTCAGGCGAAATGTTACATTGCACACCTTTAATGCGCTTGTATTTTCGAATTTGCAACGCGTTTTGGATATGCAGTTCGTTCGAACCATCTCAGCCACTGTACTATAGGGTCAGGACCCTAATTTATCCACCAGTCCGGTACCATTACCTTAATTGGAAGAATTGGTGAGTTATAGCAGCACTACAGCTTTAATGGACACATATTCTAGTAACACAACAGGAGGCGTAAGAGCCTTAGGAGCCGTCGTGACCTGAGCAGAGACGGCTTGTCCTGCCCAAGGAGCCAATTGGCGGTCAAACGGACACGTGCTCTCACTAAAATCCCTTTTATGAACAATAGGATTTAATCACATGTTCTAGGTGGCGCAGTGTGTCAAGAAAACCCCGCTCACGTTCAACTTGTTATTTGAGAATGGAGTCGGAATGCATCATCTCTCTCTCTCTCTCTCTCTCTCTGCCCCCCGCCCTCCCCCAGTCTCTCTCTCCCTCCCTCTCCCTCTCTCTCTCTCTGACCGGCCTATCCAACCAGCCCCGGTCCATAACGTGCACCGACTGTCGGCGGAACACCGTCCGGTGATTCTTCGTACTGCGCCGCGGAGCCTCCGGTTTTAAACACACTCCACCAACAGCGCGTTTATCGCGTGTGTTTTCGTTCCACTTTAGCGTCTTTTTTTAACGCTTGATCGTAGGCGCATGGTTGGTCACTCTCTCCGGGACATATCCTTATGTCAAAACAGCCGTGACATACCGAGAGAGG
>NW_028178239.1:0-12500 GCF_964030765.1 Micromesistius poutassou | reverse complement strand
TGAATGAGGACAATTCTTGTGGGGAAGGGAAACAGGATTCGTAATATGGGAGTTACATCTGGTCATTGTATATTTCGGGACCAGCAGAAGGTACCAGGTTTGATTCCCCCAACAGGGCAGGATAGGCTTGTGGTGAGGGGGTTCCACTCCCAGTTGATCTACCACAGGACCCAGTTGGATCAACCCAAATACATTAGCAGTTGGGTTTGTTAATTCAATTGGGATTCTGTTGGAGCGTGTTGATTTTTCATTTGGCTGATTATTAGACTTATGTGATAATGATGGAGGAGGATTTCAGGCCCAGGGCTGTGTGTTGGTGTGTTTGTGGTGATGTATTTCATGGTGTTTCAACTCTGACGATGTTGGTGTTTTTTTTGGTGCATTTTTTGCTGCATTCATCTCTACTTTAATTGAAATGACCTTGGGTCGTATCATGAAGGTCAAAGCATTTTTATAAGCCCCACTCTCTCAGTCATGTGTGCAATTGACCAAATATTTGACTGCTGTAGACAGTTGTGTTCATTGACTGTGAAATGTCTTTGAATGGCATTCAACCAAGTCGCTCTCTCTCTCCATCTCTGTCCCTCCCCCTTCTCCGTCTCTGTCTCTCTCCCTCTCCCTCTCCCAATTCAATTTTCAATTCAAAAGGCTTTATTAGCATCGGGGAAATGCCAACAATTAGAACGAAAGCATAAAACGTACAATAAAAAATCCACGGTGCACTGGAACGTTGTCATAGCACAAAAAACACGGATAAAGATGGCAACACTGTTCGGATTAAAAGTTGTGTGCTCAAATAAAAATAAGGTCAGGGTTGGTAAAGTAAAGTGCAACAGATAAACATCTCTCTCTTTCGTCCCAGCCTCCATTAAGCTTTTGAACTTAACACTCTACCAAGCTCCGTTGTTGATGTCAAAATGTTGGTTTGTCAGTTTTTTATTGTTGTTTTATTGTTATTTATGTTATAAAAGCAACAATGCACTGTGCCCAAGGCCAATTTCCCCACGGGGACAATAAAGTTTTACCTACCTACCATCTCTCTCTCTGCTAGCTGGATGTCTCGTGTGATGCAGCGAGCGCAGACGTGCCAACCGCGGTTGTAAACACAGCGGGCGTGTGGAACCAAATCGTTTGTGTCTCCGTGTCAGAAGCTATGCCCATCGTTTCCCTGCCCCACGTCTCTGAGTGGGGCATCCCACTGTGTCCGTTTTATTCTTAGACTTAGTTATTAGTCGTTTGACATTAAAACCAGAAGCGTGGCCAGGGATTGGAGTTTTTTTGATCGGCTCAGAGGAACTCATGTCATGATCCATCTGCAATACAGTCTCTATACCATATTGCATTGGATGGGGGGGGGGGGATGTGTGGACGGACGGATGGACAGACGTACTTGGTACTTCTAACTTGGTACAGTCATAATGGGTTGTCCACTTTTGTTGCCCTGGTAACAAGGTAATCTGCGTGCTCTAATGCTTCAACAACCTACCGCTTGGCTCTTGGATGTACTCTCTCTCGCGCTCTCTCTCTCTCTAATGGCCTCACAGGGTAAAGCAAGGGAGCATCAGGGCTGTTTTTATGTCTCACTAAACCTCCTAACACCACTCACTGGTCGCGATGCATCCGTGGATACAGCGGCCCCCTCTCTGGGGCCCCTGGCTGTAGCCGATGCATATTCATGTGCTGTTTGTGCTGCCGTTAAGAAACGCACCGGACCCAACCAGACCGGATCGGATCAGATCAGATATCCATTCTCAAGAATTAAAAAAAAGGTAAAAAAAGGTTTTTCTGTAGTTTGTCATCTTTACGTGGCGGTGCTTCGGGAAGTTAGGACGTTGACGTGGAAACAGATTCTCCGATTTCACACCCTAGAATCCGATAATGGTATCCGGAGAAGCTGCACAATCCGGTCCGTCTGATTTAAAAATCAATGCGTATCTTGCTAGTCACTCGATACCGCTCAGCGCAGCGAAAGTGGCCCTCATAAAAAGGGATGTTGATTTTAAAATGTGCTTCAGCGCGTTTTTGAAATGGACATATTCGGGCCTTAGGGAAATGTGGTGGGACAGCTCCGGTCGTAACTCCTGCGTAACATCTGGCACGGTACGCATGGGTAGGGTCCGCCAACGTTCAGAGTGCTTGGGCTATTTTGTGTATTAAGTGTTCGCAGAAACGGTAGACGAAAGTTAAATGAAAGTAACTCTCTTGTCAGACCGGATGGGTGGGCGAAGGTCGCGCCCGCGTCATTAGACTGATTGGAGGGATGTTTAGGAGTATGAATCTTATTGAGTTATGAGTACTGAGAATGAGTCTTCTCCTTGACTGGAACGCGTTGACTGAGGAGGAGGAGGAGACACGAAGACTTGAAGACACTGCTGAACACAATCCCACATTTGACACATCCATGGATGAACAAATACGCAAAATCAACGGCACATCATGTCGCACCAAACAACCAACAGATTCCAGTTCGAAATGCCAGGACTGAGCAAAGCTAGATGATGCTACGCTCCAAGATGCTAAGGCACATTCGGACATTAGGCCAACAGTTAACTACAACACTAAATGGCATTCGAAATGCGTTTGCCTTCCGTAATATAAAAAATCTCCAGATAAAACGATATCTATATTTAACAGTAATATACAATTATAACAATACTATTCGAAAAAAAAAAATATATAACAGAAAAACCACAATATTACGACTGGAAATAGTTGAAAAAGACAATGTTCTTTCCCGTGACTGGAGCGCACACGGCCGTCTCTGCTCAGACCCGTCCAGGAGCCCCTGGGCTGTGTTGCGATGCTATCCGCACTCACTATGCTTAGTTTGAGTAGGTCGGGCGTTCCAATTCAGATCGGGCAAAAAGAAGTGTACCTAAAGGACCCGGATGGTGAACTCAAAACGGTCAAACCGCAAAGTGTGGATCGATGCACACTTTTCGTACTCAACGGCAGCCATCTTAGCTACGTAGCGGAAAAGGCGGCGCCGGGCTGAGACAACATCGGCACATTTTCCACATAGCCTGCATTAATTGAGTTATTTTGTAGCTTTTATAGCTTTTCTAGCTTTTTCTAGCTACTATGCGTAAAGAGTTCACTGTTCAAAGCGGGATGTTTATTGCGGGGGAGGAGCCACGGCGGCAGTCGCGATCGTAATTTCCGGGTAGTGCACCACAGAGTATTCCATTTGGAACGACACTGACATCTGCAAATCAGCGCACAGTCAGTGCGGATAGTGTACTACGTGCACGTGTACTCATGGAAGTATGGATATCGGAACACAGCCCTGGCCTCATCGCGCTCTGAAGTGGAGCGTCCATCTTGTCTGCGACGCCGCGCGCCATCTTGTATTGACACAAGTGGAAACAATCAGCCGCGGCGGGCCGGTGGTTGGCGGTGTTTGCTTTTGATTCCAAAGCCTTGAAGGACGAACTTGAGGTGGAACAAAACCCCAAAAGAAGCAGAACAACAGGAGCTTCAGAAACAAGCAGATGAATCTGTGGTGCCGCGGCTTTGGGAGACTTGGGAGCAGCTGCAGAAGGGTGGCTCAGTAACACGACAAATCACAGCCTCTGCTTTGTTGATAATGTGAAGTCTGGGGATTTTTCTACCGTGCGAGGCTGTGTGGGCCAGTTGTATTTCCAATTTTTTTTATCAGTGAGACCTTGGCAGGTGTTTACACACATGCAAGGTGCTTTTGTTTCTGTGTGTGTGCGTGAGTGTGTGTAAGAGTGTTGTTTCTGTCAAATATTAATGGGGGACCTGATACCCTCCCTGCCTGATATCAAGAGATGCGGCCCTTCAGAAGTCTTTATAATTGGCCAATTAGGATCACAAGGTCAACAGGAGCAGCGGTAATCCAGCCTGACGTCAGCCTTTTCACACCTTTGGTAGCAAAACAAATATTGGACTTTCTGCCTAACGCTCTGTCTTTTTAAAATAGCTGACAGTCTGGCCCGTGTGTGCCCACACATTAAAAGGGCCCCTGTTTTACCACCAGCTGTCATGCTAATCAGCCATTATGAGCTATTTCAAATTAAGTGCATTTGTGACATCACAAGTGGGAGTGGCTGCACTGTGCATGTGGAGGTATGGATGTATACCATGTGTGGTGGATAGATCCGCCTACCATGCACATTCAAAGCCACCATCTTGGTATTTTTTTCATCATTTATAAGTAGAACAATAGCAACTGGTTGCTATTGGTTGCTTGGTGTTGCAGACTTTTGGGTTAAGAGGCACTTAGGTGGCAGCTTGGAAGAAACACATGGTTGAAACCCTCCTATACTTCATGGTGGACCCTCCCACTTGTGACGTCACTGGAGGTTAGAGGTTTAAAAGGCTGGTAATGGATAAAAACAAGCTATTCCTGATACAAATCTATGCTGTTTTTATGTGGACTGCAAGTAACTCACCTACATACAATATTTTTTTATTTTGTGCCATTCCCTTCGCAGTCTGCTTCTCTGGCTAATTAAGAACATCTAGATATTGCTTTATTCAGAGATCAGTAATAAAACATATGAGTAAAAGATATGCTCATAAAATCTCTCATGCATCCTCTAAAGAGCCTTCTCATCCTCCTCGCCTCTTTACTGCTCAAAGGTTGTATTAGCGCTACAAGGTGCTGTGCTACAAAGTGCTGTACCATAAGAGGCTGTGCTACAGCATGCTATCCTACATAGTGCTACGCTATAACATGCTAGGCTGCACGCTGCAGTGCCATGCCTCTATATATCATGCACGCCCCCTGTAACGTGCGTGCCCCTTGTAATGTGCACGCCCCTGCATGGTGCATGCGGGCTGGGCTGCTCTCTGCAGCAGGTGGTTTGCAATCTCTTTCAGTTTCTCTCCGAGAGAGAGAGAGAGAGAGAGAGAGAGAAGAGAGAGAGAGAGAGAGAGAGAGAGAGAGAGAGAGAGAGAGAGAGAGAGAGAGAGAGAGAGAGAGAGAGAGAGAGAGAGAGAGAGAGAGAGAGAGAGAGAGAGAGAGAGAGAGAGAGAGAGAGAGAGAGAGGAGTAGCGTAATAAAGCATTGGGGAGGGAAAAATAGGAAAAGAGCTCGTAAACATAAAGAGGCTAAAAAAAAGGAGCGAGAGAGAGAGAGACTTCTTCAGTATATCAACTCACACTGGTGTGTTTTCTCATCCATGTATTACAGTTTGAAGCAGATTTACAAGCTCTGTGTATTTTTCATTGTGACAAATTGCCACCAGCCCTAAACTCCTGACCCACCAAATTAAGTAACAAAACATACCGTTCCCCACGTAGGGATGCCTCCAGGCGTCTTGAGCTGAGGTGCACTGCTCAGTGTACGCCCGCTCCGAGAGATGCAGGAGGGTGTCACACGCATACTCACTCAACATGCTTTTGTGTGTGCTTGTGGTGTGTATCATTTTGTGTGTGTTGGCATTAATATATTGGAAGACGGGTCAAAGTTCCACTCATCCTGGTTGGAAGTACAATCTATTATCTCATATAATAATATTGTGTGTGCGTGCATGCGTGCGTGCGTTCCCTGGCTCATCCCACGTTCGACCAGAAAGGATCTGCATATTTTAGCATGGATTACGTGTCATGCTTATTGCCATTATGTCATCACATGTGCTACTTCCAGGCTTCCGTTATCACTTAGTTTGTCCATTAGGCTAATAGCATGGCCAGCGGCTTAGCTTGTGTGGTCTTAACGAGGGGGCACCTCGTTAAGTCACGACCTGCTCATCTCGTGGTCACTCGTTAACACCACGGGTGGCCGTCGCATTAACAGCTGTTTGTGGTCCTAACCAGGTCTTACCATTATGTTAAGACCAGGTTAGGACCACAAACGGCTGTTAATTAGGAATGTGAATAACTCAAGGTTCATGGTTGAATAATCAGTGGGTGGTATGAACGAATGATCGATTATTCGATGTGTGCCGACATTCACAAAGGCAGCCATGGATCGGCAAGAAATCACTTAATATCTTAAACGCAAAAAAACTAACTTTAACAGTGATCAGTGTTTGTGTTGTATGCATATATATTAATATTTATGCTTGTGTATTGTGTATATTGTTTTTCTGTACATGATTAATAATAATAAAAAATGTTAACGGTCCAAATGTTAAAAATCGGCTTTGACCCTCGGGAACGAATAATCGAATAATCGAATATTCTGACCCATCCCTACTGTTAATGCGACGGCCACTCGTTAGGACCACATGCAGGTCTTAACGAGGGGCTGGCTCCTTAAGTTAAGACCGTTCTGAGCATAGTGGCTTGTGGTCTTAACGAGTTGTCACCGCGTGGTGAGTCCAGCTCTAGTGGTCTTAACGATTGGCTGTCTCGTTAAGAGCTGGTTGTGTTCGCAGCAAGTGAGTGTCTTGTTAAGTTAAGATCCTTCTCTTCTGTCCTAAACCAGTGGTCATCTCGTTAAGTTAAGACTTTCACTTGCGATCCTAACAGGTGGGGCCTGATAAGTCCCATGTGTTCTTAACGAGTTCTTGTCTCTTTAAACTCCAGCCTCTCTGCCAGGCAGACTTGTGGGTAATGGCTATAGTTACTTACTGTGGACACTCCCTTAAGAGGCTTGTGTTCACACTACGTTCTTGAGGCGGGGAAATGCTGCAGTGTGTGTGTGTGTGTGTGTGTGTGTGTGTGTGTGTGTGTGTGTGTGTGTGTGTGTGTGTGTGTGTGTGTGTGTGTGTGTGTGTGTGTGTGTGTGTGTGTGTGTGTGTGTGTGTGTTTAATTAGTGGAACGCACAACCCCAGGGGAAGGGGTTAATCAAGTGAAATGTTTTTTTTTCCTCTCTGCTGGGGGTCAATAAATCCCTCATCCTCCCATCAGTCATGCTGCTCTGAACGTCTCCACCAATCCCTCTCTTTCCCCCACCTCCCCCTCCTCCTCCTTATTCATGCCTTGCTTCGTTCTCCTGCCATCTCTCCTCCTCTCCTTCCCCCATCTCTGCTCTCTCTCCTCCTCCCCCTCTCTCCTCCTCTTTCCCTCTCTCTTGCATTCCCTCCCTTCTCCTCGCCATTCCTCCGTCCCCCTCGTCTCCTCTCTCTCCCTTGCTCTCCATGATGCCTTCCAACTCCTCTCTCCCTCCTCCCCCTCTCTCCTCCTCTTTCACTCTTATCTCCATTATATTCTCCTCCTCTCTCTCCCTCTGCTCCCTTTCTCTCTCCCTCATCCTCATTTTTCAGACTTTCCTTTGCTCTCTCTCTCTCTCTCTCTCTCTCTCTCTCTCTCTCTCTCTCTCTCTCTCTCTCTCTCTCTCTCTGTGTCTATGTCTGTGTCTGTGTGTGATTCGGTTGTGTTTTCTAGAACTGTGTGTGTGTGTGTGTGTGTCATGATTGTAGTTGGCTGGTATCTTTATATTACGCCGTTGCATGATTCATTCATTTGTTTGCTGAGCGTGTAAGGTTTAGTTTAATCGGTTTGCCCATGATTCATGTTTATTTATGTAGATCATATTTATGTACATTTCTAAGTTTACATATTTCCCCCCACTAGCATTTTGACGTGCATGCAGCGATGTCACATGACTCAAATCCACCAATAGGATGGCACGTGGTACTGCAGCACTCACACAGTGTGTCAGTTTCCGTCTCTCTCCTCTGCTCGTCGTCTAATTAATAACGTGTCTTTAACAAGGTGCTGCTACTGCGTCTTAGCCTGGTTCTGCCCTTCTCCGTACTTCCGCTCAATTTTCATTTCACTTCAGTACTTCGGTCTGGGAGTGCTGTATGTTCGAACGATTTCTTTTCCCTCAAGTTTGTCCCTCCAATCTGCGAACAGGAGGCGCGGCCTGAGAACAGTGACGTACAGGTCGTGCGCGAGTTTCAGTTGTAGTCAAAGGAATACCAGGAAGCAGCAGGAAGACCATGGAGAAAGAAGATATTCGGTCTGTTGTGGAAACTCTGCCGAATATAGATAAATTAAAGCCGGAACAGGCTTTGCTTAGTTTTGTTGGTGGTCAAGATGTTGTGGCGCTTCTTCCCATGGGATTCGGGAAAAGTTTAATTTTCCAGCTGGCTCCGTTAGTGGTGAAGGAGTTTGCTAAGCATGAAATACGTCACAACCAAACGTTAGCGATTGGTTAAGGCAGATCCGGAGTGGCACTGGGCAGAGCCAATAGGTTTTAAACTTCAACAGCACCCGCCTCAAGTGAGAAATCGTTTGTCTCTATAGCAGTTCTAGACCATCGGTATGAATGAAATGAGTATGAAGGTCTAGTTAGGACTAGGCTAACTGCGTCCGTCTTAACGCCTAAACACTGCGTGGTGTGCACCACGCACACCACCACCATTTTCGGAATCTGAATCAGAATCAGCTTTATTGGCCAGGTTTGCATGAACTAACAAGGAATTTGACTTGGGTTAACCCTTTGCTTTCAAAGTTCAACACTCACTGTAAACCTATTGATAACATAAAAAAAAACCCAGAAAGAACAGTACGAAATATAAATATACTGTTAGGTGTACAGCATAACAATACAACAGAATTGACAAATTTACAAAAAATAATTACAATAACAATTGAAGAGAGGGAGCTTGGAGCTTGGAGGAGAGAGGTTGCAGGTTCGAGTCCTACAATCGGAGCACCGTAGACTCGGAGGCGGTTTGAAACATGAAAGTCAGGAAGGCCAAACTCTGTAGAGAGCAGAGAGGGAAACGTTTGTTGGATGAATACCTCCGGAGCGGCAGTAAACAGTCTTCACTGCCATGTTCTGTCGCTCTATCGAGCCTTCTGTCTTTTGTTTTCTGGTAATTCCCTGCAAGTACGCAAACCGTTAGTGTTGACCTGATGTTGTGTTGGTGGTGGTGGAAATATGTGGATCCCCTACAGCACTTGGGTTCTGCCGCGGCTCATCCTACACTACAAATGATTCTCTATTGCTCTCTCTCTCCATCTCTTTCTCTCTCTCACTTTCCTCTTTGTCAGTCTCTCTCATCTTCCTTCTCCTCTATTCTTCTATTAATCTCCTTTCGTCTCCCTCTTCCTTGAACACAATTCAGTGTTATTCTCTTTGGATAAAAGTGTCTGCTTAATGATGACTAATTTAGTTTAAGTTCCATTCTCCTTCACCTTGCCCCACACACTTCCACTTGTGATGTCGCAAATGGGGAGAACCTCTAACAGGCTTTATTCACGTGGCGGCGGCGGCCATCACGGCTCTTAGCGTTAGCTGTTAAGAACCAAGATGGTCGGCAGCTGAACAAGGGAATGGTTGGATCGGGTCACTTTAAACATCTGCCTCCCTATGGGACGACTAGCCAGCCAGCTAAGCCTGCTAATGGCTAGCGAAAAAGGCCAACCCCTGCACCATCTGGGCCCTGGAGGCCAGACCAAAACAATCCCTCGGACAGGGTTTTAGAGGATTTGACAGATAACGGCGCTGGGGTCAGAAGCCAGACAACACTTTTAACTAATACCCTCCCTGTCCAGAAAAATGCAAACAAACAGCTTTAGTTTTGGGATGCTCTCAATCGGAGCGTAGAGGAAATCGATTCTGCGTTGAACTGAAAGATGTTGCACTGCTTGTTGCACTCTTTTAAGATGTAGAATTTTACTGGACAGACTTGATTTCAAACCACCCGTTTGTTAAAAAAAAAATACAAACGGGAATACATGAAAGACATCTTGAGTTTGATAATTGTTTGGACAATGGAGAGATGGAGGGATGGATCAAAGGATGGATGTCTGTCCGGATGGATGAATGGCTGAATGTCTGTTTGGATGGCTGGATGGATGGAGGGGTGGATGTCTGAACTGGACTGGAACATGTCGGGCTTGTCGGGTCCACATGGGATCTCTTGCCTGGAAGTATTGTGGGGTACTCTGCTGGAATTACCCACAATGCTTCTGGGTGGTCCCTGGACCGTTCTCTTTCATCCTCCCCTCAGGGATAGGGATGGGGGGGAGAGTGTGTGTGTGTGTGTGTGAGTGTGTGTGTTTGTGTGTGTCTCTTATCTCCTTCCTGCCCTCTCAGTGCGTCTCCTTTGTTCTCCTCAGCTCTGTTCATCCCTTTATTCTCCTCTATTCTCCTTTCTTCTCTCCAGCTCTCCTCTTGTCTCCTCTCTCCTCCCCTCTCTACCTCTCCTCTCATCCTCTCCTCTCGTCTTCCTCTCCTCTCCTCGCTCTATCGCTCTTCTCCTCTCTCTTCCTCTCATCTCCTCCTCTCCTCTTCTCCTCTCTCTCTCCTCTCTTCTTCTCTCTACCACTCCTCTCCTCCCTCTCTCTCCTCTCCTCTCTATCCTCTCTTCTGCTCCTCTCTTCTGCTCCTCTCTTCCCTCTATCTCTCTTCTCTTCCTTTCCTCTCTACCTCTCCTCTCGTCTTCCTCTCCTCTCCTTTCTCTATCTCTCCTCTCTTCTTCTCCTCCTCTCTCTTCTCTCCTCTCTCTCTCCTCTCTTCTTCTCCTCTCCTCTCCTCCCTCTATCTCTCCTCTCCTCTGTCTACCACTCCTTTCCCCTCTCTACCTCTCCTCTCTCGTCCTCTCTTCTCTCTACCTCTCTTTCCCTCTTCTTTCATCTCCTCTCTCTACCGCTCCCCTCTCTTTACCTATACTCTCCTCTCCTCTCTTCCACTCATCTCGTCTCTACCTCTCCTTTCTTCTCCTCTCTACCTCTCATCTCCTCTTCTCTGTTCTCCTCTCTCTACCTCTCCTCTCTCTACCGGTCCTCTCCTCTCTACCTCTCTTTTGATGCTCTACTTCATCACCTACTGCCTCCCTCTGTATCATAATATAATGTATGTAATATAATATATAGATGAATATAAGAGTCTTCTCTGCTCCGGGCCGCAGTGCTCTTTGAAGGGGGTTATTACCAGCTGAGGGTCAGAGAACGGTAAAGAGTTTAAAAGTACCCTCAGATACTGCTTTCTGTGTGTCTGTGTGTCTGTCTGTGTGTCTCTCACTCTCTGTTTCACTGAGTGAAGGAGGGAGACACCCACACACACACACACACACACACACACACACACACACACACGCACACACACTAAAACAAACGCAAACGCACATTAACACTCACACACATGCAGATTGACACACATACATACTAAGGGAAACACCGGAAGGTTTTTTGTGTCACCAACAGTCACATTGATGCACACTCGGGGTCCATGCACATACACACTCGCACTCTGACACACTTACATGTATCTGCACAGACAAAGCCCTTTACGTAAACATGCACACTCAGTCGTGTTTCCTTCAAAGCCACCTCTAATTGTGCCTCCGTGTTCAAATCCAAGAGTCCAATGTGTTTTATTTCAAACCAGGGAACACAGACTCACACAGACACACACACACACACACACACACACACACACACACACACACGCACACTGTGGGCCTCTCACGGCCCCGTCAATAACATCTTTTGCTTTCTAACTCAAAATAAGTCAACACAACAAACTAGAGCTGGAGAGAGAGAGAGAGAGACATACAGTAGAGAGAGAGAGAGAGAGGGGGAGAGGAAGGGAGAGAGTGATGGGGCGAGAGAGAGATGGAGAGAGATGATTGATGAATAAATAAATAGCCTTAATGGGTAGATGGGGGAGATAAAAAAACACGAGCCAGTAACGATGGCTGTAGTAAGTTGGCAGGGGAGATGGATAGAGATGAAGGTAATATGACTAGGAGAGCATTACATCACTCACCTAAAGCTGCACTTGGCAATAGTGTTTATGTTGCAAGATTTGTTTCCGTGAGGAGTCCTAATGTCTGACAGGTGGGTGGGGTGGGGGGGTGGGGTGGGGGGGGGGGGGGGGGGGTCTCTCGTCCCACACACGCTTGCCTGGCTGCCGGGGGCTGTGGGGCGGGCTTTCACACTCTGGAGAAACTTGGATCCGTTTGACGCCTGATAACGTTTCAATGGAAGGTATGGCTGCAGGGGAAATGTTGCCTGTGTGTAAACACTGCTTAAATGTGGCGGATTGAGGCGTGTTTTTTTTTATACAAATGCGTAATTCTTTTTCAAAGCCACCCAGAAGAACCCACAAGATAAATTATTCAGAAAGATGTCATCCGATAAATTAGGAACATGTATTTTCTTGTTGTCCTGTTCTGTTATCTGTTACACAGGTTTTTAAAAAGCTAATTCACATTGACACTAATTAAATCAAAACAAGAAGATAACAATTATGATAATGATCACCAAATGACCAACCCCACCCGATCACAATCCGCACTATTTATGAATTACTAATGATTGAATCCCACAAGTCAAATTGGTTTAGGAAAGCACATTTGCAGCAGGGGGATTAGTCAACATGGTTAACAAGTTGAGTAACATCTCTCTTAGCATGCATGCATGCCTCCTCCACGACATCCTCAGATGCTAACTCGCTAATTAGCGGCTAGTTGTGTGTGTTGGTGGCGCTGCCAATAGCGAGGGCTAATTTTAAATGACGATTGTGGCACAGACGACAGCTAGTACAGAAACCACCGTGGCTCTCCCCTCTGCCGTGGATGAGTGTGGATTATCAGTGAAATGATTGATTACGGGGAGAACAGAA